>NW_006204133.1:3391547-3395997 GCF_000334495.1 Tupaia belangeri chinensis
AGCAGGAAGAGCAGCAAACACCTCTGGATCCACCTAGTGGGAAAGAGAAGGTCCAAGTTAAGCCTGTGCAATTCTAGATAGCAGCCAGTGTTGTTTTTTTTGTTCGTTTGTTTTTTATAAAGTTGATTTTGTTTTCAAATTATGCTTTTCTACATGTAGGAATTTTTTAAAATGTTGCTATAGGGAATGTGCACTCGCTGGAGAAACATACAGGGAGAAAGCACTGGGATGGCCACGTTGCAATCCCTTCTCCGTTTTCCTCTCAGGACTTTGGGCGTGCACACTACACAGTCAGCCATGGATCCAGCTATGTTACCCACCACTCTACCAGCTGGCTCTATGTGAATTATTAATAGGTCCTCTCAGAGCTCATCAAATCTTCAAAATGTTTAGAATTCACATGAACTAAATTTATAGAAAATGCCACCACAGCGAAACCACTAAGAAGATAAGTGCCATTGTTTCTGGTGTAGGGCTAGACATCTCTATCTTTTTCTCAGATGTCTGTTCCTTTCTTCTGGGCAGCAGCTTTAAGCACCCATACACCACTCCCTCCCTCCCTCTCCCCTGTCCAGAGACAGGCTGCTGCCAGTCTCCCCTCCTCTCTCCCTCAGCAGACACGGTATAAGCTCCTGGGCATAGGAAAAGGGGTAACAAGCGATGCCCTGGGCTGGAGCAGGATGGGTGAGAATACTGGAACTATGCGAGAAGTTTCTAAATGTAACTTACCTGTGAAAAAGCTGGAAGGGCTATTACATTTATTCCTGTGTCACTATTAGATTCTTGAGGTTCTGGTATTTGCAGTAAAACAGTTCCAACCGGTTGTGGCAAAATTCCTGTATTAGAGCCATTCACCGGTTCTTTCTTTCTGTCCCCATGTGGCTCTCCTTGCTGAACAGCATAAACTTGCTCTATTTGTTCCCGGAGATCAGATGGAAGTGCTTCTAAAACTGACTGGTCAAGCTATAAAACACCAAACACACCATTGGAAATTCAAGCATGCTTAGAGATGAGGTTTTTGAGGAGTGAATTAAGTAATTTTGATTTGAACATCTTAGATACATATTCACTATCTAAGTGCAAATGACCAGGCAAGCACATTTTTGGAATGTCCTGGTCTACTGTCACTTAAGCCTAAAGTTAATGCATGAAGCCTGGAGATGACAAGTGTATACAACCAGCCCTACCACATGACCAGGTAAGTTCACAGATGTTCCCCACTAGGAGCTGCAGATGGACAGGGAGAGCCTTTGCAAGCTAAATCTGCAGACCCCCTCCGACGGGAAGGGGTGCATGCATAAGACCTATGTTAAAGGTCTGGAATAGCAAATAGTGCCAAGTTGGAAGTTCACCTTTCAGATGAGAGACTGCCCAAATGTACAAATAATTCTAGTCTGGGAGCAGCAGGCTGGAAGAAAGTGTTTCTAGAAGGAAGAATTCTTCCAGCCTTCAGACTAGAATCCCTAGCTTGGCCACATTTTCCCTCCCTGTCAACGTGCGGCTAGCCCTTTAGAAGCATGCAATTACACACTGGGCGGCCATTCTCATCTAGTTAGAAGCAACTTTTCAGGCACCTGCCATCAGCAATAAGGCAGTGCAATTGTTAGTAGGTGCCCCCTTCCATATTCCTGCAGCAGGGGAATAGATGGGGCCACGGTAAGCTTTTCCCAGTATAGCTTAAAGTGCTACCTTATAAGGAGCAAAGGATGCCAACATGTATCACATTTAAACAATGAATTTTGATAGGTTATGTTATGAAAATAATTCCTCTATAGAGAAGACCATCTGCAAATGCTGCAAAAACACTTCAACATTAAGGCCTCTACTTTACTACTGATCCTCAAAGCTGCTCTGGTGAATAGAGTGATTACCACTGTCATAGACCGTATCAGTTCACAGGGCAGTTGCCTTTCAGTCAGGCTTGACAACTTGCAAGAGTTGCAAATCTTTGTAAAACCACATCTTTTAGCTAACCGAATTACTGCTTATTTAGAATTCAGCAACATCATGATCCACCCTGCCAAGTGGTCTACTTTTCCCTTTCTTGGATATACTGGTTAAATTAAAAATGTCATTTTCTTTTGTCAGGTCACTCTATTACTTATATTTAGCAGAACAAAAACATACCTGGGAAGGGGATGGAACCTCTATACTCAGGTTCAGTCTTGACTGCACAGTGATGGGAGAATGCAGACCATTCCATTTCCCTGAACATTCAGCTTTGCCAGTATCAACACTGATACTAGCTGGCTGATGTCCAGACAAAGATGGCAAGAAAGTGCAAGTTTTAGAGGCAGATGATATTTCCAGATCCACAGCAGCCAGAAATACTGCAAGTATAAAAAAAATAATAAGTTACTTAGATCTGAGCAAGAAAAGCTTTAATCTCTGACTTCCCTCTGTCTACTACAAATAAAACAACTTCACTGATTCATCATGATTAAGAATATAAATCTGTTTCCTAGGACCAGCAGATGGCATATTGGTTATGTCGCTGGACTCCCATGTAGTCAACCACAGTTCAAGTTCTGGATCTAGTGGCTTAAAATTCATGTGTATGTGTGCATGCCCAAGATTTTAAGAGGAGAATGTAGAAGGTACTGTGGACAAGCAACACCAAAAACCTTCCACCAACCTTCCTTGTGCTCCTCTTCTGTGGATTTCTTTGCTTTCTGAACTTGGAAAAGCTCACGCACAGTGTGCGATCCACCAGGCAAGTGATCTGACTGAGCTGCTGGGCGACTGAGCCATGTGGATGAGTTTGCGTGAGCTGGAACCAACTGATTGACTTGAATCCCAACCTAGAACCAAAATAAAGAGTGTATCTTAAGGAGAAATAAAGTCAAAATATAAATTCGACTAAGCAAAATTCTCAGCTTATCTTTATCTTCTATAGTAGATCCTTTTTCTAGATAAAGGTTGGTTAAATGAAATTACTCAAACAGCCTTCTATATGATTTATTACAAAAACTACTTCTAGGCTAGCTAGTGAAAAGTCATTCATCTCCATCTTCAAAGTATCCAATTTACTTCTCTGGACTCCCATGTAGTTGATTGTAGCTTAAAACTCAAACCGGGTGCGTATGTGTGCATGTCCAAAATCCCAAGAGGAGAATGGAGAAGGGACTACTGTGGTGTGGCCATCCCCCCATGAGGGGTGATTTCTCACTTTCTGCCTGTCTCTCCAGTGAGCACAAGCTCCCTACAGCAAAAATCTCTCTTAAAAAAAAAAAAAAAAAAGTATCCAATTCTAAGCAAAAAATATTAAACTATATTTAAAATCAGAAAAATCCAAATAAGTTGAATACTATTTTCCACTGATGTTGTAAGCCTAAGGTTTTGAAGTAGAACTTTACAATGCTTATAAACAGGAGACATCTACTAGTCCACTTCACTTATCACTTTTTTTTTTTGGAGAGATTTTCACTGTAGGGCACAGGCGCTCGCCAGACAGACAGAGAGAGACATTAGAGACAGAAAGTGAGAAATCACCCCCCAGGGGGGATGGTCACGCCACAATCCCTTCTCCTCCATTCTCCTCTCGGGATTTTGGGCACGCACGCACATGCACCCGGCGTGGGTTTTTTAAGGCACCAGGTCTGGGACGCAAACGGCGGTCAACTATGTGGGAGTCCAGCGACATAGCCATTACACTAACTGCTGGTTCCCATCATTCTTTTTTAAAATAATTATTTATTTCATTTTATTTAATTTTTTAAAAGAATTTGACTAGAGAGAGAGAGTGAGAAAGTAACCCACCAAGTTGGGATTCCAACTGCCGTTGGCCATGTGGGAATCTAGCACTTAACCACCATGCCACCTGCTGCCCCCATCATTCTCTTTTTAATGAAATATTTTTCAAATTAAAAAAATGGGGATGGGATGAACAGTAGATCACTGTTAACCATCCCCACTATTAATTATGTAACTTTAGGGAGCAGTTTCAATTAAGGCTGGCTTAGTTACTTTACAGGTTTTCAACAAAACTTGCACCAAACCAAAGACTACCCTTTATTCGTTTGCACACACACACACACACTTACAAACGGGTTAATTTTCAGTTAAGAACTCATATTTTCACACTCTGATGCTTTCTTCCTCATCTGTTCAAAAGACATCTTCATTCACTTAATGGCTTCCCTCCCTTCTAATCATCATACTTCAGATATCAGAATAAATTTCTGATTAAAAAGGACCTTAAGGGGGAACCAGCAGTTAGCGTAATGGCTATGTCGCTGGACTCCCATGTAGTTGACCGCGGTTCGCGTCCTGGACCTGGTGGCTTAAAACTCATGCCAGGCGTGTGTGCGTGCGTGCCCAAGATCCCAAGAGGAGAACGGAGAAGAGATTGCAGCGTGGCCATCCCTGATTTCTCGCTTTCTGTCTGTCTCTGTCTAGCGAGCACACGTGACTTATGGCAAAAACCTCTCAAAAAAAAAAAAAAAAAAGA
>NW_006204133.1:3398909-3404578 GCF_000334495.1 Tupaia belangeri chinensis
CTTCCGCCGCCGCCGCCACCACCGCCGCCGCCGCGCCAAGGTACTATGTTTAAAACTATAAAATATAGGGCCACCAGATGGCATGGTGTTTAAGGCACTGGGTTCCCACAGGGTCCGGTCTGAGTCCCAGATATGGTGGCCTTTTTTATTCCTGTCTCTGGTGAGCGCATGTGCTCTGTAACAAATTTTTAAAAATTATAACGATGATAAATAAAATTAAATAATTATTTTAAAATATGAAAAACTATTTTATGTAGAAAATAAAGAGCTTCTGTAACAAATTAGAATCTTCTCTGGAAACTATGGAATGAGGTAATATGAAAAAGTCAAGAGTTTCTGTTTACCTACTTTCTGGATTACATCAAAGGAACTAATAAAGACCTACAAGTGAACCTGCTACGCCCTACCAGGGACCATTCTCAGATGAACCCTCAAATGAGAAAACATTACACAAAGTCAGAATTATAAAATACTATATACTTACCCCTCTCATATCCGATATATTCAGTTTCATTGTATGAAACATGCTGAGTGTAGCCTTTCCGATGATTTTTGCACTATCTGTTGCCTGGTCAAGAGTCACAGTCCTATAAGTGATACAATTTCATTTTTAAAGAAATGAAAGCTACCACCCAGTATTCACTAGTACTGCACCTGGAGAGATAAGGTATAACTAGGGCCAGTATATGTCCTGGTGGTTAAGGAGTTGGATCCCACATGGCTGACAGCACAGTTCAAGTCTCAGACCTGCGACTTCAGAAAGGTGATGAGCACATGTGCATCCTAAGTCCCAAAAGGGAGTGGAGGAATAGAGACTGTGGCATAACCATTCCCTACGAGGGGTGCCTTCTCCTCATCCCTTTCTCTCTCTCTCTCTGGTGAGTACCTGTGCTCTCTGGCAAATTTAAAGAAAAGAAAAAAAGGAATAAAGAATTTATGAAAGATAGTTTCCCTCGAAGAGTCAGGAATACCAAGTTAATTACACTGGCAACAAGAGGATAATGATTGATACATAGAGCATTGGGACTTTTAAAGTGAAAATGCTAATGGAGACCTGGGTCAACTAAAAATATGTTGAGAAATTTACAGAAAGAGAAATTTTAGTTAACACATAAACAACTACATATATATAATGCACAAATGAATGGTAAGCACAGTAACTCAGATTCCAAGAGAAGTTTAGATGCCAAGATTACGTTGAGGTACAATTAGTATTTAGCTGAGAAAGATGAAATCTACATTTTTTTTTTGGGGGGGGGTTTGCTATAGGGTACATGTGCTTGCCAGAAAGAGACAGACAGAGAAAGCAAGCGAGAAATCACCCCCCAAGGGAGATGGGCCTGCTGCAAACCCTTCTCCTCCATTCTCCTCTTGGGATATTGGGCACGCATGCATACGTGCCCGGCGTGAGTTTAAGCCACCGGGTCCAGGACACAACCCGCGGTCGACTACGTGGGAGTCCAGCGACATAGCCATTATGCTAACTGCTGGTCCCTCCAATTTGTTTCTTGACTCTGCTTTCATTATGTTTAAAGTAAAGCCACTGAATAATTTCAACATTGAATATTCTCTTCTTTCATTTTAATTCTACTTCTCTAAGGAGTGTATAGTTGGAGAAACAAATATGTGGACAGTTATGACCAAGGAAATAGGCTGATATCCTGTCTAAAACCCTGAAAGACTAGAATTTACAATTCTCAGATCTTTATGAACTCTTGATCAAGGACTAGAGTATACCCTAGCATTAAAGTGTCAAATATGTGCTGAACTCATCCATAACTTCCTTCAGAGCCATTCAGAATTAACTGGAACAAGCAGGGTATCCCCTGCAAAAAGAGAATTACTAATTCAATAACAGATGAACCAGTTTTCTTTCCAAAGGAAAATTAATTTTTTGTAAGACTTTCCAGTCTTGAAAAAATAAAGTCCTAGATCTTAACACAGACTCTATGGTGGCATGGTGGTTAAGGCTCTGGACTCCCATATGGTTTGACCATGGTCTGAGTTCTGGACCCAGGGGCTTAAAAATCAAACTGGGTACACGTGTGCCCAAAATCCTGAGAGGAGAAGAGACTGAAGCATGGTCATCACCCCAGGGAGGAGAGAGGTTCTCATGTTCTCTCTCTGGAGAGCACATGCTCCCTATAGCAAAAAAATAATCAATCTTGATTTGAGATAAATGGGAAATGAAGAACAAAAACAAACACAAAACAAAACAGATGGTACTCAGAAAAATATTTTAAGCTGGATCTAATTTTTCCAGAGACTATTTTCAGAAAGAATAATTCCATTCCTAAGTAAGGACCTATGAACCATAGAAATGACCATTCAGACTATATTTATTAACCACTTGAAAAACATGTATAACATAACACCTATTAAAGTAGGTAAAAGTTAAAGATAGCCAATTGCTAAAAATATTTTGTAAATTATGTTGGTTGACGTTTAATTCCTGTTTTCACAGTGAATAAAAACATTAGTGATAAATGTGAGAGGTGGTGCTTGAGTGTAGTCCTCTCATGACTTACCAATATCATCACATGGTTGGCATGATCTAGACTTCAATTAAATTATATGTTACAGTTCCTTACATGTGCCTTTCAATGCTGAGTCTTAAAATCTGGTTGGAGAGATGTAACAATGTGCTGTGTAGTATTATAAAATGGGATACAAAACTAAGTATTTTAACATTGGTTACCAATCTCACGTAAGCTTACTACTGACTGATCTGCATATAAAAAAAGTTTTACCATGTTTTCTTCAAATTTTCAGAGACTATAATTATTACTATTCTCACAAATTACACCTACATAAGGGAAGGTGATGTTGCATTCGAATCATATTCCGCAGTACTATATTGAAATTTCCCTCAGGGAAAGTTTCCCTGAGCCCAGATATGGCAACAGCCCCTCCCCCAACCCTGTGTACATGTGCTGAAGTCAACAGCCTCAGGACTCCAAGCAAAGGTCAGGACCCCGACAGGCCAGCCTCCACAAGCATGTGTCTGGTTGAACTCACATGCATTAACCTAAGTTAAATGGCACTGGGCCAAGGCCTGGCTCTACAGAATTGTTATGTAACCAACATGTCCTAAGTCCTTCACTCAAATTCTTCTTAGCTTTCATCATTTTCTGTTAATTGAAATAACCAGTACTTAAATGCAAATACAAGTTATTCTTCAAGATAATCATACCTGGCAATGTTATCACAAATTCCATGACCTCCAAATTTAGCAGTTTCCACCGGAGCTCCTGGCTTTCGGACCATGATTTTGAGAGTCAGACGTTTACCCTTCACACCAGCAGCTTCAAGTCGTCTTTGAATTTCTTCTGAAAGACTCAGAAGAAAGGCTTCTGCCTCTTTTGGCTATGAAAAGACAAACAGGGAAAAACTACCATGTTATCTCATCATATGCAGTTGTGGACTGTACATTTCAGTCAACGACAGACATTCGTGACAGTGGTCTCACAAGATGGTAACAGGATATACTACACAGCCTAGATCTGTAGTAGGTTCTATGACCTAGCTTTGTGAAAGTACATTCTGTGATTTTCACACAATGGTGAAACCACCTCACGATCTGTTGCTAAGAATATTTCCTCGTTGTTAAGTGATGTCTGACTGTACTTAACAATTTTCTCAAGTATTTTTGTGGTATGTGTGTTTGCCAGAGAGAAGGGGGAGAAAAGAGAAAAAACACCCCCATGGGGGGTGGCCAATATGCAATCCCTTCTCCTTCGTCTCTTCTTTTGGGATTTTGGGCATGTGTGCATACACACCCAGTATGTCTTTCAATCCACTGGGCCCAAGACTGGAACCTGCATTTGACCATGTAGGACCCAGCTGCCTTAACCAGCATGCGAACTGGCTGGCCCTGAAGTATTTTAACTTAATATTATGGCGATTATTTACTATCCTGATAAGCATCTATCAAAACTAAATATTCTGTATAACTTAAGTATGAATTCAAAAACATACCTATATTCTTTTTTTTTTTTAATTAGTTTTTGTCATAAGGTTTGGGTATTTGCTGGAGAGAGACAGAGACAGGGAAAGTGAGAAATCATGCCCCCCTGGGAGATGACCACACCACAACCCATTCTCCTCCATTCTCATCTCTGGATTTTGGACATGCATGCACATTTGTCCAGTGTGATTTTCAAGTAACAGGGTCCAGGACTCGAACCATGGTTTGGACATGTGGGAATCCAGCTCCTTAACCACGATGACACCTATTGGTCCAAAATACTCATATTCTTAACAAAGTGAAAGTAATGAATACCTGTAAAGGATTTCTCCTTACTGGCTTTTCTAAACCATCACTGACGTGTTAAAATTTATCTGCATTTATGTTATTGGTAAGTTAAATTCTATGATTAAAATATGCTCTCCAACACTTGTGCTCTGTATTCCTATGTGTGCCCAAGCATCACCTCCATTCATAAGCAAAAATGCATTACTGAGCTCCAAAGAGTAGGCATGACAGGGAAATTAACTCATCAAATTTCAAATTCTTATGATACAGTGTTGTTTACTGATACAAATTCAAGACATATCTAGATTCAAATACATGTTCGGAAGAAAAATGGAAACTATTCAATCATCTGTGTCACTTTTGTAAAGTATGAATAATGAAAAGTTAGTTGAAACTTAATTTTTATGATTTACATTTTTTCTTCATTCACGATAGAACATGTGTGAGAGAGAGAGAGATAGATGAGCATATTCCACAGGGTCTGGTCATGCCACAGTTACCTTCCCACAGCCCACCATCCTGTTAATCTCAGGCATTTGTACACATTTGGCATGTTTCAGGTCAATCAGGCAGGGACTTGAACTGTGGGATCTCGCTTCTTTTCAACAGAGCATTACAACACTGTGCCATGGAGCTGGCCTGAAACTTACTTTCTAACTACAGTTTTAAAAATATTTCAAGGGCCAGGTGGTGGTATAGGAGGATCACCACTGGACCCACATGGGAAGGGTCCTAGGTTCATGTCCTGGGATACCCCTAAACATGTGTGCCTATGATCCAGGTCACCTGAGACAGTAAATAATGGCATGTGGACCCTATGGGGGTGGGGTGGGGGGGTGTCTGTCTCTCTCAAGAAAGAAAAAAACTTAAAAAAAAAAAAAAAAAAAAAGGCGCATTTTAGGGCCAGCCAGCCAGTCACCTTGTTGGTCAAGGTGCTGGATCACACATGGTCGAGTGCATGGATTAAGTCCTAGCCCTGGCATCCTGGCAAATAAGCTGCACATGTGTACATGTATGCCCAAAATCCCAGGAGGAAAATGGAAAAGAAGGGACTGTGGTGTGGTCATCCCCACTATGGGATGATTTCTCATTTTCCCTTTTTCTCTTTATGTATCTCTCTGGTAAGCACAGATGCCCTATAGCCAAGTTTTAAAAAAAGAAAGAAAAAAAGCATTTCAATACTAAAAACATCTTTCTGATATTTTTCCTTCACTGAAAATTAGAATAATGGCAATCTCAAATAAACTCAAATTATTTAAGAGTTGACCTCTCAAAAGCACAATCTTTTAGTATCTTTCACCAAGATGTAGGCTCGCTTAATTTTATCTGGGGCTATATCTTACAAAAGACTTTCTGGGAGCTCTGGGAATACCTACAGTTTTACTACTTACTATATTAAGTATCAAATGCTTTA
>NW_006204133.1:3404804-3438308 GCF_000334495.1 Tupaia belangeri chinensis
ATTTCAAGAACAATATAAGGTAAAACCTATTAAGTGATCAATACCTGAGTAAACCTGATGCCATAGTTGATCTCAGCTGAAATGGATTTTCTTTCCTTTTCAGTTCGAACTGGTCTATCATCCAAACCACGGCAGAACCTGTAAAGCATTTGACCCGTTTTGGGACCAAATTCTTTTTGGAGTTTTGCCATGGTCATATGCTGTAAGTCTCCACAAGTTTTAATTCCCAAAGATGTCAATTTAGATTCCATTGAACGTCCAACTCCTAGGAAAGGGGGTATATACTTAATTATGCAGCAAAAACTACAGAAAACAATTTTAGAAATATGAAATAATCTTCACCCATGCACACATATACTTACTTAAAATAATCTTTAAAATCTTTTTTAAGTGCTGTAACTGAAACTTTTCACGAACTGAAGAATTTTTTTAGTATAAAATCATGCTAGTAGTGTCACTGCCTCTCAATTTGGCCTCCACATAAAGAAAAATCTGAAAGTTCTCAAATACGTGTAATCAAAGTTATCGAAGTGACTCAATCTTATACACAAAATCAAGTAATTAAGTTACAGATTCTTGTTGAAATCATTACTTGCTATCATATTGCACAGAAGGTATGTAGGTGTAAAAGAAATGCTATTACGCTGAACACCACCAAATTAATCACAACCAACCAAATTTAATTAATTGTGCCTCCAGGAAGAAAAACTGTTCTCCATAAGAAAATTCCCTTGATGAAATGGAACAGGCCTAAATGGAGGTGGGGGAGGTACATGTGGGGGTGGGGTCTACCTCTAACCTGTATTTCTTTGAGTGGAGGTGGAAAAGTTAAGCTTGGAGCCTGAGGTGATTGCTAGTACTGAATGGATCATCTAAGTACGAATGTATAAAGAAAAGAATACATCTGTAAGAAGAAAGTACAAGTGCTCAAGGCCCAAACTGAGTGCAATTACAGAGAAAAGAAAATGTGCTGGCTTAGCCATCTTCAAGATCTTGATCAAAGGTATCTTTGAGCAAGGCAAAGGTATCAGTCCTTGATGGGGAACTATCTCTAAATTAGAAACAGAGAATAATGTTTCTTTCCTGGTATCCAGAAGATGGCTGTCCAACACAGACACAAAGGAGTAGTTTCTTAGAATGCAGTTTTCACCTTCTACATCTCTGTGATGATGCAGGCTATTAGCACCACCTACCACATGTGGCCACTTGAGGAAGTGAACTGCTCATTGTGCTTAACTTTAACTTAAAAGTACAGCTTCACTTGGCTACTGGCTACTTTATTAGGATAGTGCATATCTTTATCAACACCTACATGCTCATGGTATTTCTCTGAGAATGGAATAAAGAGAAACTGCAGATTGCATACTCAAAAACAGGGGCTGAAGGAGGTGCAGAGCGTCCTTAATTTAAAGAGTGCATGTCCAAGGTAAAAAGCTTTGCAAAGATCCAAAGAACATGCAGAAAGAGTTCTTAGTATTGAAATGGGTGTTGGGCACAACCTTTCCTTTCACTGGTAGACCAATCAAATTAAGTAATTATCAGTTTAATATGTAATCAATATTCTGTGGTTTCCTATAAAACATAAACTTACTACTGTTATTTTTTTCTTCTTATGTAGGTACTCTAGGCAGCTAATGCTTTATCTATCAGGCAACTGGGGCTTCCACTATGTAGGTACTCTAATTGTTTATTATGACTGACATATTATGTGCTTTGTAAACATTTACGGGTGCAGGGGCCAAAGACAGGATGAAAGCAGAAGGTGTTACCACTGCATTTCTTCAGGTAATTGGTCGGAAAGCAAAATTTTCTCAAAGCATGTCCCATAAGTTGTTAATAGGTTCTATATACTCATCGTGAAATTACTTTTTTTTTTTTTTACGTTTTTTTTTTTCAAAGGGCACATGCACTCACCAAAGAAAGACAGAGAGGAAAAGTGAAAAATCACTCCCAAGGGGACGGCCACAGCACAATTCCTTCTCCTCTTGAGACTTTGAGTATGTATGCATGTATGCCTAGTGCGATTTTCAAAATGCTGGGTCCAGGACTTGAACCATAGTCAGCCATGTGGGTATCTAGAGCTCCTTAACCACTGTGCTACTTGCTAGCCCAGAAACTACTTATTTTTAACAAAGATAAACAGGCTTCTTTATTATAAATCTAGAATATCTACTATGTGGGGTCCTCTACCACAGAGAGTTCCTATACACATGTAAATCCCTTTTTAGGAATAGCCTTCTAGTGCTGTAGTTAAGTGCTATGCAGAGGAGGTCGGATCTCACAGGGCTGACCAGGGTTCCAGTCCCAGTGGCTTACACTCAGATAAGCATATGTGAGCCCAGGATCCTAATGAGATGGAGATTTGGAGTTAAAGTTCAACAGCAAAACCACCAGCCAGAGGGGATGCTTGTACACACACATTTTCTCTCCTGTGTGCCCCCTGGTCTAACAGAAGAAAAAAAAATTAAATTTCATCTTCTATTCCTTTTCTTTTGTCATTTCCCAGAGCACATATGTACTCACCAGAGTGAGAGAGACAAGAAGGGGAAAGCACCTCCAATGAGGTATGGCCACACAGCAATCCCTTTTCCATTTTCTATCCTGTTGAGATTTTGAGTATGTATACACATGTCCTTGACATGCTTCTCAAGTAACCAGGTCTGGGACTCAAAACAGCATGGTTGGCCACATGGGCTCCTGCGGAGAGCGGCCATTCTGAACACATACTGATCTTCACTTTGCTATACTTGTATGTCTTTGTGTGTTTACTTTTATGTTTATTTCTAATCCACGGCCACCCCCTCAGAAAAAACGCATCCTGCAGAGCAGGTCCTGGCAGGTTCCAGCTTCCTTAAGCATTAAGCCAAAGGGCCAACTCCTTAAAAATCCTTTTTTTAAGGGACAGCTTGAATTCTGTGGAACACACTTTGAGAAAAGGAGAATTACAATCTTAGGAGGAGTTAAAATGAAGAAGGCTGATTATTTTGCATACCTGAAATGTTCTACATCAGTGAGATTAAGAATTTGGGAGGCCTAACGGTTAAGTGAGCCAGACCTCATATTGCCAACTTAGATTCAAATCCTGGCCCCAGCAACTTGAAGAACATGCCAGGTGTGTGTGTGTGTGTGTGTGTGTGTGTGTATATGCGTGCACACTCATATATGGAGAAACAGACCCCTCATCTTCACTCTGTCTCTGACAAGCATGTGTCCTCTGGCAAAAGAAAATAATAATTTGGGGATATTTATAAAAGTTAATCATTTCAACACATGAAAATCACCTTAATCATTCTGAATAATCTACAACCCAGTTTTGAGAAAAGAGAGGAAGAAGTTAGATCTTGCCACCATTATTTTTTTGGATGTCCCTGAGGGAATCCAAGACTATGCCTCACAGTTTAGTTAGAATACACAACCTTTTACTGGCTCAAGAAATAAGTGTCCTTCTAGCCAGGAAGCAAATGAAGGTGAATGGTGAATGGCAAAGAGGTCAAAGAGCTAAAATTGTTTCTGATGCACGCGTGTGCGCGCACGCACACGCACACACACACACACACACACACATACACACACGGTGGGCCCAAATACAGTGGCAGAGGTGGTAGTGTACCACTCTGCACTATTAGAGCCAAAAAGGAAGGCTCAGGGTTCAGGTCCTAGATGATGGATATGAACCTGGCTTGCTGGAAGACTGGGGAGAGGACAGCAGCAGGGCCAGACCCTACTGGGGGTCCCTTCTTTCTCTCTCTTAAAAGAAACAACAACAACAAAAACACAAAAACAAAAAAGCCCACAAAACTGACTGAGTTTAAAGACAGAGTTTTAGACTGAATTGTGTCTTCCTAAAATTTACATATACGAATCCGAACCCTCCCTCAGTACTTCATGTGACAGTATTTGCAGCACGTCTTTATTGAAGTAACTGAGATAAAATGAAAAAGATCTGTGTGTACCTGGTAGATTAGTGACCAGCTGGCCTCTGATAAAGTCATCTACTTCTTCTGGTTTTAAGTGGTACTGCCCATCTGGTTTTGCTTTTCTAGTTGCCATTCTAGCCAGGAGAATATTAGAACCTATAAAATGGTAAGAAAAACATGTTGTTCAAGAAATATTCACAGATACTTCTTAAACTATTGAGCAAAGACACCTACGGACAGGTTAGCTGTCAAATTTCTAAAAACAATGGCAAAAAAAGTTTTGATCATTTTGAACAAATTATAAAGCTGTAGAACATTTTTTTATTAAGTATTTTATCTATAGATTATAACCAACATGGATGCACATAGTGATTTCTCTTTGTTCTAAGACAAAAGCCAACATCGACACACATGTATGAACTAAGGAAACGGTCCTGATCTTATGAGGGGAGTTTGCAGGAACTAAAGAAAATAACCAGGAAGTTCATTTTCCTAACCACAGGGTATGTGGGGAAAAGAGGACAAAGGACTGCTACAGGACAGGAGGAAACAGCAAGCCTACAGAACCAGAAAGTGTGTAGTGGGAATTAAGTTAGGAGAGATGGAGATGGGCAGGGAGGTTCACGTTGTGGGGACAGGCTGGGCCATAACAGCCAAGGAAATGACCTCTGAGAATGGGGAAGGGTCAGGGGTCTGTGAGGCTCTGCTGCTGAGCGAACTCTAAAAATCTCCAGACACTAAGGAAGACAGCTATCAAAGTCAAGTTTTAGAAAACTTACATTAAAAACTACATTATTTTCCTAGGATAAATATACAGATTATGAAGAAAGGAAGTTCTACAAAGTCACACAAGAAGTGGTGAGTTCTGGGTAAGGAAAAGGATCTGAGGGATCAAGTGGGAGTTTAGCTTCAATGATATACTTCAAATTAAAAGAATGTTTTCATACTACCATCTGTAAATTAGTTATTATTTTAAAATAACAGAAAACAAAAGCTGGGGCTGACAATGGGACCCAGAAGGTAATCCTAAACAAAATGTTAGAAGATCTGTGGACCAACAGCAGAAGTAGATGCATAGGCAAGCCAGTAACTCCTGGATGCTGCCAACATGCTATCATAATTTTTAAATTTTATTTTATTTTTAGGTTTTTGCCATAGGGTATGTACGTTCACCTGAGACAGAGAGATGAAAAGTGAGAAATCAACCCTCTGCCCCTGGGGGAATGGCCACACCACAATCCCTTCTCCTCTTGGAATCTTGGACATCTGATTTTCAAGCCGCAGGGTCTGGGACTTGAACTATGGCAGACATGTGGGAGTCCAGCACCTAAACCACATCACCTGGTGGCCTCATCATCATGTTTTTATTTTCTGTACCTTCTGATGTTTGACATTTATAAAACCCAGGCAAGCTAATTGCTCAAGATAGTAAACCATATTAAGGAGCACACCTCTCACCTGAAAGCCAGACACCCCTAATCAGTTCCTTACCAAACTTTCAAACAAGCAGCTAACATGAGGGCTCTTCAAAACATTCACAGAAAAGGAGTATCATGAAAAAACTATGTAAGGATTAAACCTGTTTATTTGGAAATAAACTTGTAATTTAATTCTATTTTTTCCATTAACTTTTAGAAGTCACCTCATACTTTCTCTGCCCTAAATCATCCCTGGGTCAAGTACTTGGCAATTAGAAATCACCATTCTAGCCCACCCTAAGCAATTTTCTCTTCCCTGACTTGCCTTTCCCAAGGACGTTCCAGCAGGGCCCAGCCCTTGGTTGTAGTTGCTCCTCCTGCTCCTGCTGCCTGGCCAATGTGGAGGCTTCCCCAGTGGCCTGGGTGATGGGATGTAGCCCCTCTTCTCAGGATATGGAAGTAACAAATTACTTTTTCAATGGTACTAGGCTTTCTCTATTGTCACCTGCTCACTTCTATAAATCCCACAGATACAAGAGAAAGGTATCTCCACCCCAACGCTGTGGCATAGAGAGGACAGCCGGGAAAAAGTGGCTTCACTCGAGTGAATGACAAGAAAAGGGGTGTCCTGGCAGAAGGCACAGGTCTAAGTTCAAAAAAGAAACAGTGACTCAGGAAAGCTTGGGTGTGTCAGAGCTCCAGAGGGAACAGCATTAAGAGCTGACAAAGGGAAGAGTGAGGTGGGAGCAGCTGAAGAAACGATGTACAAGGCACAGAGATAGAGAAGAGTGGGGAGGGACTGCAGCCACTGAGACTACATGGCAGCTGGATGACTTCCCACACTCAGAATGGTCTGAGACAGGACTGGCTGCACACTCCAAGAAACTTAAGTACACACACAAGCAACCATGAGGCTCATGCTTACCTCCAAATCCCACACCACCACCCTGCTTCTGTTATGTGGAAAGAAAATTACTGTTTACAAACATTGAGTTAAATCTTTCCCTTTTTAACGAAAAAGAAAATTTTAACTTGTTTATTAAGAAAATATCATTAACTATTTAGGTGCATTTCTAACACTTTCACCTTGTGTATCACACGACTGTAAGCAATGCTAATAAATACTTTTCAGAAGTGAGAGGGCTACCTAAGCAACTTAATAAAAACAACATTTCCTAAAATTAAGTGACATGCAAGGATCCCAAAGCAACTCTTAAGTAAAACAAAGAGTACAAGATAAGCTGGATACTGACCGATCCCCACAGAGGCAGCGCATTTAGTCTGGTCTTTGATTTCTGTACGGATAGCATTTGCAAATTCATCAGGGGTAAGCCTGGTCTCTGCAAGGATCTCGGTGATGTCTACCAGTGCTTCGTCACAACTGACAGCTTCGATGTTATGAGTGTAGCTATCAACACAAAGTAAAAGCAATGAATCACAGACACATCTGCCATCCCGTAGGCATGAGTGCTGCAGAGGAAACCCTTCTTATATGGTTACCTTTCCTCAACATTTCTTCACGAGGCTTAAAGTACCAGAAAACTCATTACCATTTTAAATAAACTGGCTAAAATGCCATTATTTAGTCACATAACTTCTATCTGCAAGACTGATTAATCTTCTTACATATTAACTACCAAAAAGGTAGCAGAAAGCATCATTTCGGTTTCTCTATACTGAAAATATCTTTGTAAACCTTCTAATAGTTGAAAATGATGGGTGAATTACAACTATCAAAATATTTTAATGGAAACATTTTCAAACAAGCATTTAAAAAATTTTCAAACAAGATTTATAAGAATCCTTATGGAATTGAAAAAGTATACAAAGCAGTCCATAAGTACTTGCTGCTCTCCTGAAACAAAAATACCACAATCAAAAACCATTCACTACAGCAAGCCTAGGGTGAAGTAAGATAAAACAGCCAATTGTCCCAGCTGTCTAAGAGAATGCCATCTATACTTTCCACATGTGGAAATAATTTCTTTATTATCTTATATGATCTATCCACATAAAGGACTTGTTTTAATTAACTACAGAGGAGGAAACTAATGTTAATTAACTATAAGGACTATGAAACCATAAAACAGAATTGCACCAGAAATGGAAGGTGATCAGAGGCCTCAAAGATCAGAAATGGGGCATGGAGGTTAAGGCAGCTGGATTCCACAAGGCTGACTGTGCGGCTCGATTCCTGGACCCAGTGGTTTGAAAATCACGCCAGGCACAGGTGCAAGTATGTCCAAAATCCTGAGAGAAGACTAGAGGAGAAAAGACTGTGATGTGGCCAGCCCCTGTGGGGTGATGTTTCACTTTCTCTCTCTCACTTTCTCTTTCTCCCTCCCTTCCACTCTCTCCATCTCTCTGGTGAACACATGTACCCTCAAGAAAATCAGAACTATGTCTTTAATAAGCTGCTTGGTACTGTACACTAGAGGACCAGCCCTAAACTTCCATCTACACCTTACTGTAAGTTATAAATCAGATTACTATCACCATTAATTCAAGAAATGAGTATATTCTGGGGGTTAAAAAAGTTATTTTTTCCCCTCTTTCTTCGGGGGCACACATGTGCTTGCCAGAGAGAAAGAGGAGGAGAGGAAAAAGCACTCTATCATAGGGCATATTCACACCACAACCTTTGCTCCTTCATTTCTCCCCTCGTTAAAGATTCTCGGCATGCACATGCATCTGCCTGGTGTATTTCTCAAGTTGCTGGGTCTAGGACTTGAACCATATGGTCGGCCATGTGGGATCTGGCTCCCTTTACCTCCAGGCCATGAAGCCAGCCCAAGAGTGAAGAGTTTCAGAACAGAAAGTTAAATCTGATAAAAGGAATTCTGCTTCAGAGTGAAAGCTGCCCTAAGACAAGGAGAATATGAAACTGAGACATTTCCAAAGGATGGGAGGATAACACTGGTCTTTATTTTTTCCTGAGAAGAGGAACATACCACTAAAAATGTCTCCAGAGACTATAACTATATCAGAACTCCTACGTGTCCCAGCTTTCCCTCAGATCTTCTTTCTCTGAGGTTCAGGCTGGTAGTCTCCTCCAGTGTCTCAAGATCCAAAAGTGCAGGATTACTACTCCGCTCAGTCTCCTGAGTAGAGTCCTCACTGGATACTACTTCTGATCTTAGTTTTGGAGTGGGGTTTAAAGCATTTTTCACTTGGTGACACTAACATTCCCTGTATCTGAGTCTTAAGGACAGCTGTGATTATGACTGGTTGGTCATTCAGTGCTCAATTCTACATACCGATGCCAGACAACTTAGTCTGACCTTTTATATTTCCTCTCCCCTACTAAGATAAGCTCCTAGGATAGGGGCTGGATATTATTCCTCTTAGTGAAATGAGCAGTATCTAGAAGTCATTTGTACTTAAAGGATACTAGTTTTTGAAAGAATGTATGAGAGAGGCAGAAGTGAAAATAGAGGCAAGACATATATTTCTTGGAACATTGAAGCAGCACAGAAATCAAGAAACCTTTACTACTATCCAGCTGCCTGTTTGGGTCAATATTTATTAGAATACAGCATGTCCACTCACAACATGTCTGCTCCTGGTTGACAAAACAGAGCTGAGGAGGTGTGACAGACTCTCCTCTGGCCTTTTACAAACTGCCACCCCCTGCTTCAGCGCATGCATACTGCCATATACTTTCTGAAGTTCTGAATTGATACTAAATATATCTACACACTATAAATGTTTTAAAAAGTACCATATCCTTTTCTCAAGCCAACTAATCAATCACTGTGAAACTATTACTAAAAATAAACACTGTAAAGGCTGGTCCCATGGTCTAGAGGTTAAGGTAAGTAGACCCCATATAGCCAACCATGATTCATATCCTGGCCCCAGTGGCTTGTGAAATGCTAGGCACGTGTATGTGTGCCCCAAATTGTGACAGTATCAAGAAATGGAAAAGGGAATGTGGTGTGAGCATGCCCCACTAGAACACCCTTTCTTCCATTTGTCTCTCTCTGGCCAGCATGCATGCCCTCTGATAGTGAGTACATAAATAAGGAAATAAAAAAAAACTAACTTTTGGTACACCTTAAGATTTTAAGAAGACAGGGATTAGCAGTTGGCTACATCACTGAACTCCCATGTAGTCAACTGTGGTTCGAGTCTTGGATGCAGTGGCTTAAACTCATGGCGGGTGCATGCACGTGTGTGTGCCCGCCCAAGATCCCGAGAGGAGAATGGAAGAGAAGGGACTGTGGCGTGGCCATCCCGCCTGGGGGGTGATTTCTCGCTTTCTGTCTCTGTGGTTCTGGCAAGCAACGTGTGCCCTATAGCAAAAACCTCTCAAAACAAACAAACAAACAAAAAAAGACTTTAAGAAGACAAAAGGATTTTACATGTCTCTACTTGTCAGCCTATCACTTCTGATTTTGAACAAAACTATGGGTTCTGGAAAAGTCGTGACGTATTTTTCTATGTTCTTCTATGCAAATGTGTCATGACTTTTCTGATGAGCCAATATAATTAAATATAATAAAAGAATAACTAGGTTGAAAATTCTAATCGTTCATCTATCTGGTTTCATAGGAAAACAAGAACCACAGAATAGAAGCTATGTGGGCCAAAGAATTAGATTCTACATCTCCTTCAGGAAGCAATGCAAAATGTCCTTTGGGACTGGGATCAGATTACTGAAGCTGCCCAAGGGAAGGAGAGAAGGCAAACTGAGATGCTGAGGAAAAGGTTCCTAAGAGATAAACATCTAGCAAAATTGATGCTGACAACCCTCCAGAAAACTGGACTATATCTGACAATAGAGTAAATAAAACAACAGACATAAAAATAACTGTATTACACACTGTACCTTGCCAAAGTTTCATACATTGTTCGTGCAACTTCTTTATATGCATGAAAATCGTATGGAACAGCTTGAAGATTAGGACATAGCTGTTTGGCATACCCAAAAAACATTCCATTCTTAATGCCAAGTTGTCTAGAGAGAAAAATAAAACACAATGGAGGTTACACTAGGAAGTTTTAAACTCAAAATCAAGCATCAAATATGCTATTTCCCCATGCCACTAAAATCCAATTTTCATTTAACTCCATTCTCAATAGGGGTTAAAAAATAAGCATTAAGAAAATATATGGATTTGTTTTACCCCCCAAAAGGGAAATCACACAACTGTCTGATTAGTATAAATGACATTATGAAGACGTGCCAAATACATTACTAAAAAGACCAGGTTTGGCTCCTGTCTTTATTTGAAGCTATCTCCTAAGAATAAGACCTCTGGCCCCTTTGCAGAGATGCCAGCATGCCATATGCTGGTGATATCACAACCACCACAGATTAATGTACTGTCAAAAGAGGTTTTCTTCCCCTACTACATGGCTCAGATTGGCCAGGGTTCATCCCCCAAAGACAAAAAATATAAACAAAAGAACTAGACAAAACAGCGCTATGTGACAAACAGACAGAATGTACTCATCCTATTACCACCCAATTCCCAATTGACCAATTCCATGCTCCAGAAGTGGCTCCACAGTGGTTGAGATGCCAACAGCATTGTACATGGTAGGACATCACTCTGGGCAGGAGCCAGGGTTCCAGAACTTTGAGGGACCTAATTGAAAATGGTAAATTTTAAATCTAGTGTGTTTTTCAATGCCCCAAAATTACCTTTGATATTTGGAGCATTCAGCACAAAACTATTAATTATGGAACCATACATAATTAGTAAAACTCCATTTTATCACTTGGTAAAGAACCATGAAAAAAAAAATAACAGTATAGTAAAAACACAAGCAAAATAACAAACAGTCCTTCATTAGATTATTCAGTATTATCATTTAACATGCTAATAGTTATTCTACACATTCATTCAATAAATATTTACTAGCTGCCTGCTTAGCATGGAGGTGAGTCCTGCTTTAGGAAACATCTCCAGAAATAGTCTATAATCGTTCAGGGGCTCCTGGCACCTTCCTAACTTTCAGACTAACACTGAGAGCCAACAAAGAAAGAAGCCCTCCAAGTTACTCAGAAGTAAATGCAAAGTCATGTGTGTTTTTTAAGTACACACAAAAAAACTATTTCATTGCTAAGTCTATACTAGATGAGAAATATCTAGTAAGAAAGAAAAATGAGAGTAAAGGAAGTAAAGACAGACGAACAGGTTAAAAAAAAAAAAAAAAAAACCACACCACAAATCTTCAGACCAACAGATGGTGTAATGGTTACATTATAATCGTTACATCACTGGACTCCCACGTTGTCAACTGTGGTTTCAATCCTGGACCTGTCAGCTTCAAATGGCATGGCAATCCCCCCCAGGGGGTGATTTCTTACTTTCTGTCTCTCCAATAAGCACACACACCCTATAGCAAAAATCTCTCTTAAAAAAACAATTCTTACATTCTCCTAAAAAATAACTACGTCTTGGGACCAGCAGTTAGCATGATGGCTATGTCGCTGGACTCCCATGTAGTCGACCGCGATTTGAGTACCAGACCCGGTGGCTTAAACTCACACCGAGTGCATGTGCGTGAGTGCCCAAGATCCAAAGAGGAGAAAAGAGAAGGGACTGCGGCATGGCCATCCTCCCTGGGGGATGATTTCTTGCTTTCTGTCTGTCTTTCTGGCGAGTGCATGCGCCCTATAGCAAAAACCTCTCCCAAAAAAGAAAAAAAAAGAAAAGAAAAACTACGTCTTGGGCATTCTGTGAAGTGGTAGGTGTGAGCTGATAAATAAAGCAGACCTCATGAGATGACACTGCCTTCACTTAGCAAAGGATGAATTATGGTCAACAGGCCTTATTTAATAACATTGGGAAATAAATGTATAATACCTTAGATGTGCATATACAAGCATATAAACAGTTTAGAAAAGTTATCGGAAGTGATCAAAGCAGAAAAAAGGACTAGCATTTTAAAAGGGTCAATTTCAAATACTAATGGAAGAGATGAACTTCAGCATGTAAAAGCCAAACTTACAAATTAAAGGTAATTATTCATATTTAAAGGAATGAGTTACATAATTCCTATATCATGTTTTTGTATTTACAATTAGTTCATTTTCAAAATTTTCATTTACACAAAAATTTTAAGGCACAATACTTAGAAAAATGTAGTATGATCTACTTATGCTCTGTTGCACATTTCCTGGAAAGAAAGGTTTATTAGAAGTCACTAGAGGGGCCAACAGATGGTGTAGCGGTTATGACACTGGACTCTCACATGGCCAAACACAGTTTGAGTCCCAGACCTGGTAGTTTGAAAATCACGCTTTGCACACATCCACATGTGTCCAACATTCCAGGAGGAAAATAGAGGAGAAGGTATTACAGGATGGCCATCCCCTTAGGGAGGTGATTTCTTTCTTTCTGACTGTTTCTGTACCCTCCCCCCCCCCATCCCTACCCCTGCAAGGGCATGCACCCTAAGGCAAAAGCCTCTGGGGCGGGAGGGAGAAATGGAGACGAGACTGAGGTGTGGCTATGCCCACACCAGGAGTGCTTTCTCACTTTCTGTCCCTCTTGTCTCTCGCTGGTGAGCTCCCACTCTCTCTGGCAAAATTAAAACAAGAAACACAGGGGAATAAAGGAAAAGAAAATATAAAAATCTAAGAAGTTTCCCATAACTAATGGAAACAAAATATCTTGAGTTGATGGCTGAGAAATTAGATTTGTTTCACGGAAAATAAGTAAAGACAATTACAAGAAAGTCTGAAGTGACTCTGTACTACCATAACTAATCTATTTTTCTCAACTAAAATACCATACAGGATAGATTTATCACAAGTACATGCTGTGAAAATAGTTTATTCCCAGGTTTAAAGGGTGCGGAGCATATTTTTCTTGTAATAAGCCTGTCTCAAACAATATATTTGTTGTTGGATTAGACAATGAAAAAAACACCCATCAAACCACTACGGCTGTCCATTCAACTTACTAAAAGACATCTGTATAACTAATAGGGAACAATGGTAAAGGGCCCTTATAAAAACACAAGGAAATAGAGGTTTAAATTATTTGACTTTAAATATCTATGATTCTAGGGTATTTACATATCATTAACTATTCATCCATATATCTCCCAACTGATTATACACCATACTCATTGAAAAAAATCTTCTTACTTAAGGAACATGTACCTACTGTACAGCCACAAAGAAGGTATCCAGAAATTGTTTTTTAAATACCTTCATTAGGAATAGTCTTTTAGAATATAAAAAAATACAAAATACAAAATACAGCTGTGGGTTTTTTTCCTTCTTTCTCCTACTCAATTCAACCCTTCACAATCTCCTTAAAAGAGACATTTGCCACTTAAGGCAAACTTGTTAACATAGTAATTGACCCTCAAATACTGTCACTCCAATTATTCTACTGTGAGTTAATACAAATATACCACTAAAATATCAAAAGGTATCTAAAGCCTTGACTCAACTGGGCTCCTGGAGGCCAAAGCCATCAGGAGCTAAAAATGTTTATACCCTTAAGGCAGCCTCGGCACTTCCCATTCAGCATGCATTTTCGGGGGTAGTGTGTGTGAAGGTAGACCTTGCAAGGGGCAGCTCAGCAAAGATGCAGTTCTCATTTCACCAACCAGCTGAAAGCCAAGGACTGACAGAGTATATCTGGGATTCCTCACAGCCTCCAGATAATGAACACAACTAACTAGACATGAGATCCATCAATAACTTAGTGGGAGGACAAGAGACTAGTCTATGGAGAACAACCTAAACTTAGCTCTAAACATCTGTGCCAATAAAAAAATATATTAAATAAACAATCCAAAATGCATATTGATATTGGGGCTGGCAGGTGGCATGGTGGTTAAGGGCACTGGACTCCCACATGGTCGACTGTGGTTCAAGTCCCAGACCCGGCGGCTTGCTTTCTCACTTTCTTTCTCTCTCACTCCGTCCCTCTTTGGTCAAACTAAAATAAATAGATAAAGTTAAATAATTCTCTAAAAAAAACAGTTGAAATCCACCGGTATTCAACTTCATTATCATTTATTAAAGTAAGTTTCAATTCCTTGGCCACATATCAATTCCTTGGTCACATATCACCAGACAATGAAATATTTATTAATGAGAAAGGCCAAAAGCAAAGTTAGCCTTGAAAGTAGTTAAATTATGTAGGAAATTGTGTGATCAATGCCTTGTGGGTGGGAAGGGAATGAAGGACAATTGTGGACACCGGAGGTGGTGTGAGAGGAGGGTGGGAAGGGACAGAGAGTCAGAAAGAGGGATGGAAATATTTCTAGTAACTAGAAATGGAAAATTTTTTGTAATGTGCATGATTGAGTCACTATGCAGTGTGTACTGGTGGGAGATCGCATTTTGTGTGCTGTGATGATGCTTAGGGAAGGGATGTAAACTGTGTTACAAAAAAAAAGTTTCAGAAAAAAAAAATATATATCTATTCAATGACTACAGTAGGATATGTAGCCCCAGCTAGGTGCTACTTTATAGGATGCATAGAGTTAGACTTGTGTTCATGGAAATGTGTATGTCACCTGTGTTTGCTATGAGGGTATTTGGATTGATTAGGGTCTTTGGTGATTCAATAAAATGTGGGGGGAAACAGTATAGAAAGCAAACATAGATACCAGAGACAGTGGGGGAGGAGAATGGGAAATGACAGAGGGTAAGAGATAGGGAATCAAGGATGGGGGGAAAAAAAGCTAAGCATACAGAAAACAAGAAATGGAAGATCATCTGCTGACAATAACATGTTTGTTGATGTGCTTGATTGAGACAATATACAGTGTACTCTGGATGGAAAATCTCATTTTGTATGCTGTACAGTGAATGAATGCAAATAAATAAATTGGAAAAAAAAAAAAAAAAAAAAAGGCAAAGTTAACCTGAGAGCAAAAGTTTGACATATCATAAATGGAAAACAAAGTATTTTGTAATTGTGCATGTTTGAACATAATGCTTTATTTCTTAAATATCCTTTTCATAAAATGACTAGCAAGATTTTAAACAAACTGCTCTGGTTAATGGTGAGCTCAAATATTTAAAAAAATATAACTGATTTACTATTCTATTCCTTTTTATAATTAACTGAATACTTTAACATTTATCAATAACATGTAAGTGCTTGCTATGTTATAAAGGTAAAACTGTTTGTGTTTGGTTACCAGGAAAGAAAAAATATAAAGACCTCACTTTCTAATTAATTATTACCCTCTCTACTTTGACAACTATTATAATTATTTCAAGATGATTTTCTTAAGTATGTGTGTTTCCTCTTACACTGAAACAGTCAATATAGTTGCAGTGTACTGTGAGATTACACACAAGTTAGTGCTAACAAGTTGGTAACACTCTTACAAACTTCGTGAAAAATTACTAGGGAGTCAGAAAGAGGGATGGAAATATTTCTAGTAACTAGAAATGGAAAATTTTTTGTAATGTGCATGATTGAGTCACTATGCAGTGTGTACTGGTGGGAGATCGCATTTTGTGTGCTGTGATGATGCTTAGGGAAGGGATGTAAACTGTGTTACAAAAAAAAAGTTTCAGAAAAAAAAAATATATATCTATTCAATGACTACAGTAGGATATGTAGCCCCAGCTAGGTGCTACTTTATAGGATGCATAGAGTTAGACTTGTGTTCATGGAAATGTGTATGTCACCTGTGTTTGCTATGAGGGTATTTGGATTGATTAGGGTCTTTGGTGATTCAATAAAATGTGGGGGGAAACAGTATAGAAAGCAAACATAGATACCAGAGACAGTGGGGGAGGAGAATGGGAAATGACAGAGGGTAAGAGATAGGGAATCAAGGATGGGGGGAAAAAAGCTAAGCATACAGAAAACAAGAAATGGAAGATCATCTGCTGACAATAACATGTTTGTTGATGTGCTTGATTGAGACAATATACAGTGTACTCTGGATGGAAAATCTCATTTTGTATGCTGTACAGTGAATGAATGCAAATAAATAAATTGGAAAAAAAAAAAAAAAAAAAGGCAAAGTTAACCTGAGAGCAAAAGTTTGACATATCATAAATGGAAAACAAAGTATTTTGTAATTGTGCATGTTTGAACATAATGCTTTATTTCTTAAATATCCTTTTCATAAAATGACTAGCAAGATTTTAAACAAACTGCTCTGGTTAATGGTGAGCTCAAATATTTAAAAAAATATAACTGATTTACTATTCTATTCCTTTTTATAATTAACTGAATACTTTAACATTTATCAATAACATGTAAGTGCTTGCTATGTTATAAAGGTAAAACTGTTTGTGTTTGGTTACCAGGAAAGAAAAAATATAAAGACCTCACTTTCTAATTAATTATTACCCTCTCTACTTTGACAACTATTATAATTATTTCAAGATGATTTTCTTAAGTATGTGTGTTTCCTCTTACACTGAAACAGTCAATATAGTTGCAGTGTACTGTGAGATTACACACAAGTTAGTGCTAACAAGTTGGTAACACTCTTACAAACTTCGTGAAAAATTACTAGGTATGCCAGTACAGAATTACGTACTTATAGTTTAACAGGCAACTGAGTTTTAACTTTTTTTAAAAAACAAACAAACAACAATGACAACAAAAAAACCCTGAGTATCAAACAGATCTACAGATTAGGAGGGATTCCTAGCTGTGAAAAGGCAAGATTAGAGTAGATCACTATTAAAATTCTTTCTCATGAAAGAAAAATCTAATTCTTTAATTTCATGCTTAAAATGACAATGCCCAATATCTTTTGGTTTCCAATGGAAGAGCTATGGGTTCTTATGGAAACTATTACGTTATTTAGCTAAAGTTACCTAGCATTTAAAGATATCTGTGTGGGGTAGGGACAACTGAAGTGATTAAAACTAAAAAACAATTCTATAACATGTCTGTAACATATTTAAATTATGGACTTAACTGACATGTCTAAGCCCACTTCAAAAGAGTATATAAAAACGATTAACCAATTCATTAAGAATTTATAACACACTTAATTTCTACATACCTGGCTTCATAACTACAAGATGCAATTTCAGCCTTTGACAAAACAGAATCAATTCCATTTGTTTGTGCAGAATCTTGATTTTCCCACACTGATGAGTCTGGTATATCTGCTTTAAAAATAATAAAACTTAATGCATTTCTGCTGGTATTTTTCATTTTATAAAAAAATTTTCTATAACTCTAAAATGATTTGCTTCCATTAATATTCTTCACTGGCAGGCAGCAAAATAAAAACTTACTACAGTCAATTGAAAGTACTGTTTTAAAAGACATTAAAAATACATACCAAAAGATAAACATAAAATATTCTGCAACAAAGTCCCTTAAGATGGGTAAGGATGGAAGTGTCACAGAGACACACTTCCTCCTATGGCCTTAAAACAACTATACAGCTTTTTGAAATGGGAACAAGTTAATGGAAAATAAAAATTTCTCAGAAGCTCTTCTGTTTTCTAGAAGAATTATATGCAGCAGAACTTAAAACGAATTAACATATTCAACAAACATCGAATTGCTACGAGCCACGTGATCAAATAATAATGTAGTAGGTCACGTACTATAAAGAGATTCCATTCTAACTTTATGCTTCTTGTGGGAACACACATCATGAAAAAGAGTTTTACAACAATATATCCCCTCTTCAGGTAATTTTACTTCTGGTTTAATAATATATATCCAATTAAAAACATTCAAGAGTGAACAGAATATCAATTGCTTTATGGAACACAACTCTGGGCTAGGTAATAGAGTCCAGAATTATCTCTTAATATCCTAAACAAATTTATAACTGTACACAAAATATAAAAGCACAGTCTACAGAGCCTGCTAGGGACATGCCGCTTCGCTTCTTTTACTGCTTTTAGCTTTACTAGTAACTGAGAAAGAGTAAAATACAATTCAGTCATAGGTCTCTTGGGATAATACAATTAGGTTCCAGGAAAAATATGCTACAAAAAACATAAAACACCTCAAAACATAATCTCCATCAATAAAAACAAATCTCTACTGAAAACAAAAATATCATTAGTAAAACAAGATCAAATATACCACTGTTAGCTATGTCTAGACAACTTACATTGTGTATACAGTAATAACATAACTAACAATCCAGTATTTCTCTTCTGTTTATTTCAGACTCAATGTTCCATAAAAAATCAGCTAAGTTAATGTATCACTAGAAAATCATGACAAAGTACCTGGCTTCACAGTTGAGACAACTCTTCCTGGTTTGACCAGTAACCATCAACATCTTTTATCTAACTATGCCACCCTGCCAAGCGTTTCTGGATTCAAGCATCCATATACACAACATAAATGCAAATTGAACTCTGAGGATTAGCATCTCAGCAAGGTTAAATTCTTGCATCAAAAATAAAAACACAGTAGGTAATGTGAGCTATGGTTTCTGAAAAGGTGAATAATATATGCTATACAATTAGAAATTAAAGACAGAATACAGAGCAGATAACCCAGTGTTTTGGAAGTGTCTTAAAAGGTTAAAATAAATTTTAATTTCCATTATTCTAAGTTAAAAATCTGTAAGAATTTCATGATCTCAGCATCACAGGACAAGACAGGTGTTACCAGACTAAAAAAAGGTGTGCTAAAGCTTGAACAGCCACAATCAGCTGCCTTTCAAAAGTGTAACCATGAATTATGCTTTAAAAGTTGGGGAGTTATATGACTTTTATATCTGAAGGGCTAATTAACCTAAGATAATTGTCTTGGAAATTACAGGAAACTCATGCTCGAGGTAAAAACTGTCTCTGTGGTCCATGCGCCCCCAATGCCCTGGCCTGAGAGGTTAGCACCATCGTGTTCTTCTTCACTGGGCGGCTGACCTGTTCCACAGTGCAGCAGAGTACGTGGGTCCCTCCACGAGCGGAGTGAGTTGCTTCATGTGAGATTCAGGGAAATGCAGGGACACACTGTCCTCACTGGAGGGCAAAGTAGAGAACTGCTCATCAAAACTTGACAAACTAGACGGGCACATGGAGAATGTGGAGGAACGGTTGGAGAAATCAGAGGCCAGGACCCAAGTCTGTGAAAAAGAAATCGCTGAGAATAAATCTATGACTAACACGATTTCAAAACCTGTTGTTCTTTAGAATGAAAACTGAAGTTGCTGAAGGGATAGAAAACATGTGCATGCTGGGGAATCTAGGAAGGGGTTTTAGAAAAGGCCCCAACCATGAAATCTGGAGTAACAATATAATGGTTCCAAATAATGAAAGCATCAATGAAAAATGTCACTACTGAGCAGTGCTCAGGAAGCTGCTTCCAAAGGAAGTCCTGGGTAGATGTAATCCCCTGGTTTTGCTGGTCTAATTATAGAGTTGAAAATGGCAACTAAGAAACAAAAGTTTCTAAAAAGGAATAAAGATGCTATTTGTCCTAATATTTCACTTAGACATAGAAGCAGAAACTTTAAACTGACTAAAAATAACAACTATGCAGAAGTCAAAGATTCTAATTCCTGAACTGATCCTCGGTGTTTAATATTTGGTGCCATATCTAATAATGGCCCAGAGAAAGAAAGATTCAGGAATAACAAAGAAAGAGGAATAAAGGCATGGGGGGGAAAAAAAAGTTCTGAGAGAAAACTTAGTTGCAACCAAGCTTTATAATCAAGGACAATCTATTTGACTTATAAGTCACAAAATTTTTAATAAGCTCCTTATGGGTCAAAAGGTTTAGGATATAAAAGAGAATGACATCAAGTTTAAGCAAGACTATAAAAAACAATATATCTTATTTGCCGCCTCTATTGAGAGAAAAATCTATTTCTGACAGTTTTCAACAGCAAGTGAAATTTAATTATTTTGCCTAATATTTACCTGGTTTATCACTCACATTTAGAGGTGAAGGGAATACAAATTATATATAGTCATCAAAATTTTGTGAAAATCTGGCCGTTAAAATGATAAAGACTATTCAATACCCAATGACAGTGTTCTGGTAATCACTTATGGTCAGACTATGATGGAAGGAAAGACAAGGACGAGCTCTCTGCTACTCGAGGAACACAGGCTTGCCAGGTTAAATCCTAGATGGAGCCAGCAAAAGCCACGTAAGGTCTGTAATAAATTCAAGATTCTACCCCTCAAGAGATCTAAGCACAACAGAGGGATGCTACAAAATGTATTCAATGTGATACTTTTTTCTTCATTCAATATTCATCATTTCCTAAATGCCCAATACATAAGTACTGCATATTTCCACCAGCTACTTGTTTTTTCTAGAATGTAAGATTTCATCTTTTTAACACATAGAAAACACAATCTACCACAAAGCCATTCTACCAGTACTTAAAAGACTACCAGTGCCACAATACAACTAAATCTTGTCTTAGTCAAGTTCAGTAATAGCTACCCCAAAGTCTACGCATGACACAAAATGCTAGACTCTCAAAAACCTCTGAAAAGATCTGAACACCAAGAAAAGCTTTAAAACCTTGGAAATTATATGTACACAGGAAGCATAAATATGCATTTACAATACCTATAATTATTTTCTTTTTTATCTACAACCATGTAAACAGAAGATCACAACCAACAAAAAGTCTAAATAAATCCCAAAAAAGGTCCTCTGATGTCCACCGGTTTTCCTTCTGTCTTAATTTCCTTGAGATCATTTCTAAAATAAGCTCAAGGTTTTATAACTGACAAAATCAGGGTACTGAAATAATTGGGATAAAACCAAACTGCATGCCTTCTAATTTAATACATTTCTAATTTGTTATTACTTTCTGATTAATTCTTTTCTGAAAGATGAATTAAATTTTTGGCTCTGCAAAACACTCATGGAAAAAACTGATCAGTGTCAATGAATTTAATTTCTAGGAAAACACTTCTCAGGGAATTAACTAGGGAGAAATAGAATAGATATGAACATATTAGTAAGTATTCCGATCAATATAACTTTAGTATTTATTAATATCAAAACTTTAAAAGCCAAGACAGCCAAAAAAAATTGTTTCTCATTATGAAATAGATCTAATAAAGGCAATGGGGAATGATTACTAAAATTTACATTCTAATTCAATAAATTAAGGTTTGATTGTTTCTTATTCCTCCTACAAGCCGGAGCAACGCAAACGTTAGTGTCCTTACAGTGATATCATAACCAAATGACTAGGTATTAACCTTGACGTCTGCACAGGCTGCCACAAAATGACGCTCATGATTTTTATTCCAAACATAAATTTATACAAAGCAAATTAATCACACTTTTGAAAACGTTGTTTGCTCTGTTCCAGAAAAATGCCACCATTCATTTCAACAATATGAACTATATACCTGACATTTGTATTATATTCAGGTTTTGCTTTAAGATGTTACTGACACCCTTAAAAAAAAAAAAAAAAAGAGCCCTTGAATAAAATAAAATTTTTAAAAATCCTAATTATTGCATCTCTGCTTTCATTTCTATAACAATAACACCAACAGCAAAATCCAGAAGTTGTCCACAGGAGCACTACAGCTTCAAAGAGAGCTCATTTGTACCTGCTTTGCCTTTCAGCATTTTATTCTGGTAATACTGCCATTCCAGCTGGGGGTTAGTGCCAGGACGTAAAGGTGCCCTTCCTGTGCCTCTGTTACTTGTAACAGCCACTGGTTTTCCTGTGAGGAAAAGAATAAATTATTTCTAAATCTAAGTACAGGAACATTAACATGTAAAGAAAAGTTTTTCAAAGGATTTTTAAAAACATGACTTTTTCTTCAGCTTTATTTGACCATTAAGCCTTAAGCTAATACATTTAAAGATTTTAACCACAATGCAAAGGTCATCTAAATTTCCCAGTATTCTCCCAAAAGTAAACTGTGACAATTTTGCTAGCTTTATTCAACCTAAAATGCAGCACTGTCACATAGCTCTCCGTGGCTTTTGTTTGATTTTCTTTTTTTTTTGGGGGGGGGGGGGGGGGGTTTGTCATTGCGGTCTCGCCAGAAAGACAGAGAGAGACAGAGAGACAGAAAGCAAGAAATCACCCCCCCAGGGGGGATGGCGAAGCCGCAATCCCTTCTCCATTCTCCTCACGGGATCCTGGGCATGCACGCACACGCGCCCGGTGTGAGTTTAAGCCACCGGGTCCAGGACTCGAACCACAGTCGGCTACATGGGAGTTCAGCAACATAGCCATTAGGCTAACTGCTGGAACCTTTTGTTTGATTTCTTACAGTAGGAAACACTCAGATTCTAGATTCAGACTGGAGCAATGGGGAGAAAAGAAAAACTACAGGAGGAGAATTCAAAAAGTTGGTTGCAAAAAAATAGGATTAAAGCATTGGTTTATTTCGGTGCAAAAAAAAAAAAGTTGAACTCAATGCATAGCTCTTTCATAATACAAATTTTCCACAAACTTTCTCAAGACCCTTCATATGCTGACTTTCTGTATTTCTGGCATCAGGAAGGTAGGATTGACATCTATATCTTATACAATTTTACAGCAAGAGAAACAAATTAAATATATATGCATAGGAATCACAACCTGACTTACCAAATAATCAACCATTAGTATATTTAGTCCTTAACTTTTTAGTTATAAAATTATTTTCTTTTATCTTTTCAGTCTGTGTGTGTTAAGTTAGTAACTATACCCTTGTAAAGCATCATTCATAGTTATTTACTGAAAGCACTTGTGAAGACATAGCAAAACAGTGCATTAAAAAGTTACGTTCAAATCAATTCCTTAACATCCTAAAGTTCCTATTAGAGCTTGAGCAGCCTTGGTATTAACCCAACTGAGCCTCTGTGCTGTAATTAGTGCTTCTTTAAGGAAAAGAACTAACTCTGAAAAGAAAATGTTAACAGTCATCGCTTTCAGAACTAGCCACTGAAAAATCCAGAACAGATGTTTTTTAAAGTACTGGCTAGTTCAAAAATAACTGAAAAGTCATTAAAACAAAGGCTGTCCAGATAGCTTAACATATTTTAGCAATATTTAATATAAAGTCATTCTACAACCAAAGAGTTATATGCTCACCTGCACCGACAGTTAATCACAATATTTGCTTGAGAAAGCAGTGACTCAACTCTCAAACATAGACTACCATAAAACTTCCATTCATTAGCAAAGTAATATACATATTGATAAAACTGCAGAAAAAGCCCATAGTAGGTCCCCTCCTGTATTAGTTTTAAATGACAGATTCCTTCAGCTGGCACTCAATTCTTCTTCCCTAAACATTGGATCTCTATAGGAGGAAAGAAAAGTTTTCTAATTTTCCTACACTTTTCTTAATAATGGAGTACAGATAATTAGAAAGCAGGATTGAATTTTTCCCCCCCCCAATCAAAATAAGTATTTTTTAAAGATGATTTTATGATCCCTTAGAATATATATTTATAGCTATTTTATCAATTTTCTTATATCATAAACAAGAATACAGACCTTTGAGATCTGGTCTATTTCGTATACCCACTGACACAAAGAAGCAATCCATATCAACATGCATTATACAGCTCTGATGTCTGGGTGAACTCAATACTGACATATTTCCTAGAAGGAAAAAGAGAGTATTCAAACCCCGAAGTAATTTTTACCATGAAAGAAATCAGATCTAGTTAATTTTAGGAATTACATTTAAAAGGTGCTTACAAGCAGAATGAAGTCTTGAAAAACACTGAGCCTATTGCAGATTATTTTTACTCTCTGAACCAAAGTCAAAGTTAAGTTTCTTTCCTCTAAAAGTAATTCAGACACAAATTTAGCTTACAAATATAATCTTAAATCAATTGTGAAAATACCGTATTTTTCTCCTTTTGAGTCTAATAATTAAGTCTTAAGTAAAAATTTGCCTAAAAACTTATCTTAAAATTACTTTTGTATACTGATTATTTTATAGAAAGATAGAAAGTTGTTTTCATACATTTTGTTAAAAGGAATTAAGTAACTTTTTTTTAAGGTTTTTGCCATTGAGTGCATACATTTGCCAGAGAGAGACAGAGAAAAGAGAGAGAGAGAAATAGACTGTGAGAGGGAAAATGAGAAATCACCCCCCAGGGGGGACGGGTCCATTGCACTCCCTTCTCCTCCATTCTCCTCTCAGGATGTTGGGCACGCACATACTGTGCCCAGTGTGATTTTCAAGCCACCAGGCCCGGGATTCGAACCACGGTGGATCATGTGGTAGTCTAGCGCCTTAACCACACCACTTCTTAGTCCCAAGCTAAGTAACTTCTGATAATCACTACTCCCCATAGTCTACAGACATTTCTTGATGAAACAGTAACAATAAAAAGTCACTGTTATCCAGTGATTGGTAAGTTCAGAAACTGTTTTAAGAGGTTCATAAGTATTTATTCACTTTAATTCTTACAACACTATTAGATAGGTGATCCTATTATCCCCATTTTACAGATTAATAATTTACTTAAATTATATTCAGTAAGTATTTGAGCTAGGAGTCTATCCCAGGGTTGAATTTCAGAGCTCCTAAACTACCAAGATGCTGTTCTATCTAAGAAGATAAATGAGGGGTATTCAAAAAGTCCATAGAAGATATGTTATTGGGTTGTTGGAAAAGTCATGACACATTTTTGCATAGAAAAAAAAATACGCATGACTTTTCTGACAACCCAGTATTATGAAAAAAATTATGCATGGATTTACTTTTTTACAAAAAAAAACCCTGATATTTTAATTCCATTTTTCCATAGTCTTAAGTCTCCCTGTACTTTAAAGATAGTCTATAAAATAAAAATTTGTATACAAATGGGATTTTTTTTTCTTCTTATATCATTAAATACCACTCAAAATCAGCCTTGAACCATGAATACACTTGAGATATAGACTATCCTGTCTTAAAGACAACGGCTTATAATAACCCTAAGCTACACTGAGATTAGAAAAAAATTTAACACTAATCCAGCCTCAACCAGAGTTTTCCTCTATTATCAGTCTCATCATTATTCTTTTTCCCTGGTTCTCCAAGACCAAAGAACTCTGAGCTTGTAAAAAGTTCTGATCTTATAATGAGTTTTCCTGATAGGCTGAAGAGCAGTAATGGAGTCTTTCTAACTGGCTTCCAAAAACTTAAAAGTTTTGGATCATTCCACTTACCAAATAGTGATTATGACAGCACCTACTAGTTCTCATGACTGGCAAGGTACTAAACACCTGTTCAAATTATCTTAAACTCACGGTCCGTGAGGTGAGCATCATCAAGCACCACTCCCCTGCAGAGAGGAAAGTGAGACATAGAGAGGCAATCTGCTTTCCCACGGCCTTGTAGCAGAAGAGTACAGAGGAGCTGGGATCTGGAGATAGGCCAAGCTCTCTACTTCCAAATCTGTTATGTCCTTGCTACCTTTATATTACCTCAAGAATGATTTATAAGATAAACCTTAATAATCATAATTCTGCTTTATATATGAATATAAACATAATGTAAACTCAAAATAATGGTTTTAAACATTCAAATAGTATGTATACACCAAGTATCTACCAAATGTTTTCATATACTATAAAAACTTCTCATTATATCCTCATTCATGGAATGAGTTTATAATAAAGGGACTTCAAAAAGTTTGCCAAAAAAAATGGAAGTATGAGTTTATTTTGGTGCAAAAAAAAAAAAAAAAAAAAAGAAATCCATGCATAGTTGTTTCATAATACACATCTCCCATGAACTTTCTAAAGACCCCTCATATTTCTTTGATGCTTACAAAATTAAATGACCTTCAGGTTACAGGGCTGAGACATGATGTAAGGATAATTGAATATCTAAAACATTACTCAGAAATATTTCATAAAGCACTTATGATTAAAAGCACATAGGAATACATCAAACACAGTAAACAACAGAAAAAATCCACATGGAGAGAGACTCCATCACTTTTTAGGACAAAACCATGAGCTTTTCTCTCTGTACCTCAGTTCCCACAGCTATCAATTAAAAGATAGTATTAGATATCTCTGAGATTGAGATTACTCCCTTAAAAACAAACCCTACAATCTAAAAACTTCAAATAAGACCTAACTTAAAATAACTGGCACAGAAAAACACACTCTGCTATTCATGGATTGCTTTGTTTTTGATAACAAAGAAAGTATTAGAAAATAAAATACAATTAACGAATCTACTTAGATATAAAAATACTTAATCTCACTAATGCAAAATTCCAGAAATTAACAATTAATTCTATCAAACCAACAGGCGTTTAAGCATTGAGTATACCATGTTATATTTACACTGTTCAATACTTCAGCAACTTAAAAGATCTACATGAGGGGAATAAGTGCTTAGAATCCCAAACGTGTTACTATTTAAATTATCTGAAAATTTTTCCTTAGCCACAATTAAATCTAATTTTTAAAGAAGTATCTGAATCAGTTATACTTAATGTAACTTACATAATCTAACATTCCTAGAGACGTTAATATTATTCGCTCTTAATGTTGATCAGAATACTAACGATAGCATAAAAACAAAATGATCAAGCATGACATTCTTAAGAAAACAATTTTAGTATCTACCTGTGTCAGTTACAACAAGTGCAGACCTGCCTGCTTTCAGTTTTTTTAATTTTTCCCTTCCTGGAAAGATACCACTACTCTGTCTTTGTAGGGTATTGACAAATTCAGTCAATTCACACTTCCATGTTGATATGTGATGCAGTCTTGAACGAGAATAGAAGTCTGAAATAAAATTGCAGTCTGAAGGTCTGGATGGCACTGAAGGTGCTGCCTTGCTAAGAGTAGGTACTGAAGAAGTGCTTTTTGTGCTTGAAGGCCCCTGAATAGTGGAGTGGTGAGCACCATTGATTTTAGTGTTACTGTGCAAAGATGATAATGAGAAAGAATTAGTTCTGTGTGGGTTTCGCAGAGCATCTGCATTTCTGGTGCTCTGTTGCAACTGCTGCAGACTGCAGTCTCTGAAGTCAGTACTGTTCTTCTCTGCCTTCTCCTCATCCTGGGCAGAGTCTGGAGAGAGCCTGCTGGCAACACTGTTGCCCATGGGCAGAGAGCAATCCTGTGTCTTTAAGGCACCATTAGAGCTATGAGTGTGTCCATTAAAAATGGCAGTACTGCCTCTGGGATGTGGCATTCCATTTTGTTTCCTTCCCAGATAGGTCTGTTCCAGATCCACAAAATTAAAATCATCATTTACATCTTCTTCATTCCAACTGTTCACTCCATTGACTCTGACTTCATTTTCTGTCTCAATCTTCTTAATTATGTGATTCCTAAAGCAGAAAATAAATTATTTAAGTAATAGTGTCCAACTTTCAGGATAAATTTGTTTTTCATTTAACATATTTTTAGTGATACATACTTCAATATTTACCTCTTCAAAATCTGAAAAACCAAAGCATAAACTTCATGCTTTGTTTTAGCAAAAAGTAATTTTTAACTAAACCAAAGCAGCAAGGTAACTAGGAAAATTCTATAATAGTAATAGCTTTTTAAGTTTTGATTTTTTTCCCCCCACTTAATACAGTCTCAAGAGAAGAAATACAATGGAATACTTCATATGGTTGAAGAGAAACCCAAAAATTGTTTTCAATTAAAGTTCTCACAAAAAATTAATCGGAATCTATAAGCTTTAAATACCCAGTTCTGAGGATAGTGCTTGACGTTTAATTATACAGTCAAAAAATGTTTCCTGAATTAATAGAATATGAGTAATTTCCATAAAATGGATAAAAAAAACTTCATTTAAATTCTCATTCTTAGTTTTACTTTTAATGTACTGCTCAACACATTAAATCCAATATTGCTGCAAAGGGACTAAAGTTCTGAGGCCAGTTAGCTTCAATTACAGGGAAAAAATAGCAGACAACACTGATCAACTCATTAACAAGTCAATCATTGCATAAGTAGAGAGAAAGTAAGAACCAGATCAGTATGTGAGGGTAACTCAGTAAGATTTATACCTGGAAAAATGAGAGATCTTGCGTTACTGACAAAGAAAATGGCATTTCACTTTTTTTTTTTTTTTTAAAGAATTATCTGATTTAACTTTATTTTTTCATTTGACCAGAGAGGGTCAGAGAAAGCGAGAGAAGGTGAGAAAGCAAGCCACCAGGTCCGAGACTTGAACCACAGTCAGCCATTGTGGGAGTCCAGCTCCCTTAACCACCAGGCCAACTGCCATTCCCTAAATGGCATTTTATTTCTAAGAAAAGCATATTTAGATGCCAAAGTGGTCCAAGGCAATGTGGTCCAAGTTTCCTAATGACAGGTTATAAAGTGCAGGAACGAGGACAAATGCTATGCTAAATTCACATTCTAGCCCCTCTAGATGTTTCCTTAGTAATAATGCTTTATAATACTAAATTCATTTGCATTCATAAGAACCATCTATTGGGTTGTCCGAAAAGTCATGACACAGTTTTGCACAGCAAAATACATGATTGATGACTTCTCTGATGACCCAATAAGTAACAAACACAAAAAGTTGAATTACTGAGCTACAGTATGTAGCATCAAGTCCATAGCATCAAGTCAATTATAGTTCAGGCTTCAGATAAAGAGTGCCATAACCAGTACTGAAGCCTATGTGAGGATACCACAGTATCACCAGATTTGGTCTAAAGCTCTTCATCCTAATGTTTTCTAAAATTATCACAAAGAACAAATTTTAAATACATTTATTTGTTTTTTAATATTTTTTTGAGAGGTTTTTACTATAGGGCACGTGCGCTCGCCAGGAAGACAGAGACAGACAGAAAGCGAGAAATCACCCCCCAGGGGGGATGATCACATGGCGGCAATCCCTTCTCCATTCTCCTCTTTTGATCTTGGGCATGCACGCACACACACCCAGAATGAGTTTAAGCCACCAGGTCCGGGACTCGAACCGCTGTTAACTACATGGGAGTTCAGCGACATAGCCATTACGCTAACTGTTGGTCCCTGTTTTTAAAATTTTTATTAGCATGGATAAGAAAAACAAATGAGACTATATATTCTGTGAATAGGTTTCCTAATTATTTGTTGTGCACCTTGACGTTAAAGATTTAAAGTTTCAGGTAAGGGACCAGCAGGTGGCATGGTGGTTAAGGCACTGGACACTCCCACATGGCTGACCACAGTTTGAGTCCTGGACCTGGCAGCTTGCTTTCTCACTTTCCCTTTCTCTCTCTCTCTGTCTCTCCCTGGTCAAATTAAAAAATAAAATGAATGAATAAATTAAGTAAAATAATTCTTAAAAAAAGATACCTTTGAAAAAAATAAAGTTTCAGGTAAATGTAAAGAACATTTCAATATGCTTATAAGTGAATATGAGTTAAACAACACATGAAAACAAAAGAATCACAGAAGGTAGTGACACTGGATCCTCCTGGTATTTTGTAAAAATACATCCAACTCCCAAAGCAAGCAATTTAATAAATAAGGAAAAGGGTAGTGATAACGAATCACCTCCTATACAAGTTAAGACATCATACCAATTAATTGTGAAACTAATTTACTCAGGATTATTGCAATTAAAGCTAATTAAATCAATATATTTTTTAAAATTGGCCATATTGCATAAAGTCTAGATCCACTCCTATCCTGTAACTGAGGGCCAACTAAACTACCATGATATAAAAGGATTAACATATTTAACATTTATTTTTGAATACTTCAAAAATAACCTAAAAGTGTTAATATTTTAATTATCTTCCTATGCACCGCATACAACAAAAGTACAGGTGGTACAGTCAGTTCAGTTTTTGAGAAACCGACACTCCATATATAGCAAATTTCATGTGCAAAAATTACTTTCATGAAATCCATAAAAAGTTTACTAGTAACTGAAGGTCCATTAATTTAACATGAGAATCTATAAGACTAGGAAAACTCGTTTACGTTTATGAATCTTCAAACACAGGTAAATGGCCAAACTATTTGTTTCTATCTTCAGCAGAGCCAACAGTCAGTCACCACTTAAAATGAGCTTTACAGTATTCCCAAATAAGACAAACTTACACCCTGCTGTGGAGCTGTTTGGCTATATTGCTTGGACCTGGCACAGGATCCTCAGGTTTGCACACAGAATTAAAGTTGAGACCCCTCTGCACACTGGACTGCTTGGTGTACAGCTGATATGGAATGTAGGATAAGAGTCGCCCAGCTTTGATGCTAAAACAAACAAACAAAAGCAACACTAATTTAGAATTCAATACTTTGTAAAAATGCACTTCATAAACAAAATTCATGTTCTTAAAATTATCTCACAAATGGGCTACCTGTTTTCTTAGTTTATCACTTTTCACTTTTTAATGGTCCTAAACCAATACGGTTTTACTTAAACACTAAAGACGTTCCAGATAAAAGACAGATATAAAATTTAAAAGAATTAGTGGCCAACAATTTTACATGAATGGAGAACTATGGAGAAAAACTGTAAGCACTAGTCAATATTTTAATTCTCCTAACTTTAACATTAACCACTGTTTGTTCCCCCTCAAACAGTTGAGATATGATAATCAAGACTTCTTCCAATCCCATCTTACATATTAAGCTTTTCTAGAATAAAAATAGTGAATGAAAAGTCTGTTTTCCCAATTCAAATTAAGTTTCTTAAATGTAGAAAGTGTAAAATAAAATACAGGACAAAATACAGACTCTTATTTCAAGAGTAAAAAATAACTTGAAACTATTTTTATGTATTTAAGAATGAGAAAAGCGGACCAGCAGAAAGCATAATGGCTGTGTCACTGGACTTCCACCATGTTGACCATGGTTTGAGTCCCAGACCTGGTGGCTTAAAACTCACACCTGGCGCATATGCATGTGTGCCCAAAATCACAAGAGGAGAAGGGACTGTGGCGTGGCCACCCCCTTGGGAGGTGATTTCTCACTCTCTCTCTCATGTGTCTCATGTGTCTCTGGCAAGCATAAACTCCCTATAGCAAAAATCTCTCTTAAAAAAAAAAAAAGAAAAGACATGGCTATCTAAGAATATTAACTCTAAGAGGGCAAAAGTTATCACGTATTTCCTCCAAATGCTTATTACATATCATAACATCAGCATTAAAATCCAGGGAACCCCAGTCTTATACTAGTAGGTAGTACTGGCACTTTAACTGAAACTCCCAAATACCTATTTCCTTTTGTACTTCGGAACTAAAATTAATATGATTAAGCTGTTTTAATAAATTCTGAATGCAAATTGGAGTTACATATGTTACTATATCTTTAAAAATACATTTTCCAGTTAGCCATGGCTTGGTGATTAAGGTGGCTTAATGGCAATTTTCCAGTTAGCCATGGCCTGGTGGTTACAGTGGCTTGATGGCACATGGCCAAGTCCAGTTTGAACTTGGCAACTTGAGAGAGACACTAACGTGTGTGCATGTATGCCTATTCCTCATGGGGAATGTTTTTCCACTTTCTCCCTCCCTTTCTCCCTGGTGAGCACATGTACCTTCTGGAAAATTAAAACAAACAAAAAAACCTCATTTTCTGCCACACAAAAGGACCAGGTTCACTCTCAGACCATACTAGATATACCAGGCCCAGCAGTGCATGTCCATGAACCTAGCTTACTCGAAGGCTGGGATGAGAGGAATAAGGCACTATGAGACTGTCGGAAGAATTTTGCCCTACTGTCAAAAATAATTAGGGACCAGCAGATGGTGTAATGGTTATGTCGCTAGACTCCCATGTAGTCGACTGCGGTTCAAATCCTGGACCCCAAGGCACAACATTAGGCACATGTGCGTCTGTACCCAAAATCCAGAGGGGAGAATGGAGAAGGAAATGTGGCACCGCCATCCCCTCTGCAGTGTAATTTCTCACTTTCTGTCTGTCTGGCAAAGGCACATATATTATAACAAAAATCTCTCTAAAAGAATTTTAAAATTTTAAAAATAAGTTAATTAATAAATTTTGGGGCCAGCCAGGAGGCATGGTGGTGGATAAGGCAGCTGGATCCCATATGGTCAACCATGCAATTTGAGTACTGGATCCAGTGTCCTGGAAAGTAAGCGAGCCATGAGACCAGCAGAGGGCATAATGGTCACATTGTTGGACTCCCATATAGTCGATTACGGTTCGAGTCCTTGACCCAGCAGCTTCAAACTCAAGCCAGGTACATGTGCATGTATGACCAAAATCCCGAGAGGAGAATGAAGGAGAAGGGACTGCAGCATGGCCATCCCCTGGGGATGGGGTGGGGTGATTTCTCACTTTCTGTCTCTCCAGTGAGCACATGCACCTGATAGCAAAAATTTCTCACTAAAAACAAAAGAAGAAAATCAATCTGGGAGTATGTGTGTGCCCAAGATCCTGAAAGGACAACAAAGGAGAAAGGATTGCAGCACGGCCAATCACCCCTTGGGGGTGATTTCTCACCTTCCCTTTCACTCTCTTTCTCCCAGATGAGTGCATGCCTACTAAGACAAAAACCTCTTTAAAAAAAAAAAAAAAAAAAAAAAAAAAGAGGGAAAGGAAGAAAGAAAAGGTGGAGTTGAGAAAGTCCAAAAAATGGATTGAAAAGAGAAATAAACTAAGAATAGTATTCTACTTCAAATTAAGCAATACATTTATGCTAACATCCAAATTTTAAAACAGGTTCCTTACATATTAAAAAATGTTTTTTAAAAAATCGTTAGTTTTTAAACCTAAAATCACTAACAAAGTCATACCTGATTACTTAGGGGGAAAAAAAAAAGAATAATATTTTTCTTATTGTCTCATAAATCCAAGGATTTTTATTTGCTTAAATAGTACTTTCCCAAAATTTTCTTAAAAATAACCACCATGTTGGGGCCAATCTAGGGCACAAGGGTTAAGCCCAAGACAAAGGGAACCAGATCCCACATGGTTGAACATAGTTCAAATCTCAGCCCTGGCGGCTTGACATGTCAGGTGCAGGTAGGTACATGCTCATCCAAAATGCTGATGAGATAGAGAAACAGAGGAGAAAGAATTGCAGCATCACCACACCCACTGGGGTGTGCACACACACTCACTCACTCTGGCAAGCACTTACACTCTCTTATAATAAAAACAAAAACCAAACAAACACGAAAAAGGCAATGACTGAATTGGCTTACAGAATATCAATTAAAAATATTAAGTCAACTGGAGGGTCAGCTAGTGGTGTGGTGATTGAGGGCACTGAACTTCTACAAGGCTGATTGTGGTTCAAGTCCCGAACCTGGGGGCTTGCTTTCTCACTTTCTTTCTCTCTGTCTCTCGCTCTGTCCCTCTCTGGTCAAATTAAAATAAATGAATAAAGTTCAATAAAATAATTCTTTAAAAAA
>NW_006204133.1:3440268-3472173 GCF_000334495.1 Tupaia belangeri chinensis
CAATTAAAGCTAATTAAATCAATATATTTTTTAAAATTGGCCATATTGCATAAAGTCTAGATCCACTCCTATCCTGTAACTGAGGGCCAACTAAACTACCATGATATAAAAGGATTAACATATTTAACATTTATTTTTGAATACTTCAAAAATAACCTAAAAGTGTTAATATTTTAATTATCTTCCTATGCACCGCATACAACAAAAGTACAGGTGGTACAGTCAGTTCAGTTTTTGAGAAACCGACACTCCATATATAGCAAATTTCATGTGCAAAAATTACTTTCATGAAATCCATAAAAAGTTTACTAGTAACTGAAGGTCCATTAATTTAACATGAGAATCTATAAGACTAGGAAAACTCGTTTACGTTTATGAATCTTCAAACACAGGTAAATGGCCAAACTATTTGTTTCTATCTTCAGCAGAGCCAACAGTCAGTCACCACTTAAAATGAGCTTTACAGTATTCCCAAATAAGACAAACTTACACCCTGCTGTGGAGCTGTTTGGCTATATTGCTTGGACCTGGCACAGGATCCTCAGGTTTGCACACAGAATTAAAGTTGAGACCCCTCTGCACACTGGACTGCTTGGTGTACAGCTGATATGGAATGTAGGATAAGAGTCGCCCAGCTTTGATGCTAAAACAAACAAACAAAAGCAACACTAATTTAGAATTCAATACTTTGTAAAAATGCACTTCATAAACAAAATTCATGTTCTTAAAATTATCTCACAAATGGGCTACCTGTTTTCTTAGTTTATCACTTTTCACTTTTTAATGGTCCTAAACCAATACGGTTTTACTTAAACACTAAAGACGTTCCAGATAAAAGACAGATATAAAATTTAAAAGAATTAGTGGCCAACAATTTTACATGAATGGAGAACTATGGAGAAAAACTGTAAGCACTAGTCAATATTTTAATTCTCCTAACTTTAACATTAACCACTGTTTGTTCCCCCTCAAACAGTTGAGATATGATAATCAAGACTTCTTCCAATCCCATCTTACATATTAAGCTTTTCTAGAATAAAAATAGTGAATGAAAAGTCTGTTTTCCCAATTCAAATTAAGTTTCTTAAATGTAGAAAGTGTAAAATAAAATACAGGACAAAATACAGACTCTTATTTCAAGAGTAAAAAATAACTTGAAACTATTTTTATGTATTTAAGAATGAGAAAAGCGGACCAGCAGAAAGCATAATGGCTGTGTCACTGGACTTCCACCATGTTGACCATGGTTTGAGTCCCAGACCTGGTGGCTTAAAACTCACACCTGGCGCATATGCATGTGTGCCCAAAATCACAAGAGGAGAAGGGACTGTGGCGTGGCCACCCCCTTGGGAGGTGATTTCTCACTCTCTCTCTCATGTGTCTCATGTGTCTCTGGCAAGCATAAACTCCCTATAGCAAAAATCTCTCTTAAAAAAAAAAAAAGAAAAGACATGGCTATCTAAGAATATTAACTCTAAGAGGGCAAAAGTTATCACGTATTTCCTCCAAATGCTTATTACATATCATAACATCAGCATTAAAATCCAGGGAACCCCAGTCTTATACTAGTAGGTAGTACTGGCACTTTAACTGAAACTCCCAAATACCTATTTCCTTTTGTACTTCGGAACTAAAATTAATATGATTAAGCTGTTTTAATAAATTCTGAATGCAAATTGGAGTTACATATGTTACTATATCTTTAAAAATACATTTTCCAGTTAGCCATGGCTTGGTGATTAAGGTGGCTTAATGGCAATTTTCCAGTTAGCCATGGCCTGGTGGTTACAGTGGCTTGATGGCACATGGCCAAGTCCAGTTTGAACTTGGCAACTTGAGAGAGACACTAACGTGTGTGCATGTATGCCTATTCCTCATGGGGAATGTTTTTCCACTTTCTCCCTCCCTTTCTCCCTGGTGAGCACATGTACCTTCTGGAAAATTAAAACAAACAAAAAAACCTCATTTTCTGCCACACAAAAGGACCAGGTTCACTCTCAGACCATACTAGATATACCAGGCCCAGCAGTGCATGTCCATGAACCTAGCTTACTCGAAGGCTGGGATGAGAGGAATAAGGCACTATGAGACTGTCGGAAGAATTTTGCCCTACTGTCAAAAATAATTAGGGACCAGCAGATGGTGTAATGGTTATGTCGCTAGACTCCCATGTAGTCGACTGCGGTTCAAATCCTGGACCCCAAGGCACAACATTAGGCACATGTGCGTCTGTACCCAAAATCCAGAGGGGAGAATGGAGAAGGAAATGTGGCACCGCCATCCCCTCTGCAGTGTAATTTCTCACTTTCTGTCTGTCTGGCAAAGGCACATATATTATAACAAAAATCTCTCTAAAAGAATTTTAAAATTTCAAAAATAAGTTAATTAATAAATTTTGGGGCCAGCCAGGAGGCATGGTGGTGGATAAGGCAGCTGGATCCCATATGGTCAACCATGCAATTTGAGTACTGGATCCAGTGTCCTGGAAAGTAAGCGAGCCATGAGACCAGCAGAGGGCATAATGGTCACATTGTTGGACTCCCATATAGTCGATTACGGTTCGAGTCCTTGACCCAGCAGCTTCAAACTCAAGCCAGGTACATGTGCATGTATGACCAAAATCCCGAGAGGAGAATGAAGGAGAAGGGACTGCAGCATGGCCATCCCCTGGGGATGGGGTGGGGTGATTTCTCACTTTCTGTCTCTCCAGTGAGCACATGCACCTGATAGCAAAAATTTCTCACTAAAAACAAAAGAAGAAAATCAATCTGGGAGTATGTGTGTGCCCAAGATCCTGAAAGGACAACAAAGGAGAAAGGATTGCAGCACGGCCAATCACCCCTTGGGGGTGATTTCTCACCTTCCCTTTCACTCTCTTTCTCCCAGATGAGTGCATGCCTACTAAGACAAAAACCTCTTTAAAAAAAAAAAAAAAAAAAAAAAAAAGAGGGAAAGGAAGAAAGAAAAGCTGGAGTTGAGAAAGTCCAAAAAATGGATTGAAAAGAGAAATAAACTAAGAATAGTATTCTACTTCAAATTAAGCAATACATTTATGCTAACATCCAAATTTTAAAACAGGTTCCTTACATATTAAAAAATGTTTTTTAAAAAATCGTTAGTTTTTAAACCTAAAATCACTAACAAAGTCATACCTGATTACTTAGGGGGAAAAAAAAAAGAATAATATTTTTCTTATTGTCTCATAAATCCAAGGATTTTTATTTGCTTAAATAGTACTTTCCCAAAATTTTCTTAAAAATAACCACCATGTTGGGGCCAATCTAGGGCACAAGGGTTAAGCCCAAGACAAAGGGAACCAGATCCCACATGGTTGAACATAGTTCAAATCTCAGCCCTGGCGGCTTGACATGTCAGGTGCAGGTAGGTACATGCTCATCCAAAATGCTGATGAGATAGAGAAACAGAGGAGAAAGAATTGCAGCATCACCACACCCACTGGGGTGTGCACACACACTCACTCACTCTGGCAAGCACTTACACTCTCTTATAATAAAAACAAAAACCAAACAAACACGAAAAAGGCAATGACTGAATTGGCTTACAGAATATCAATTAAAAATATTAAGTCAACTGGAGGGTCAGCTAGTGGTGTGGTGATTGAGGGCACTGAACTTCTACAAGGCTGATTGTGGTTCAAGTCCCGAACCTGGGGGCTTGCTTTCTCACTTTCTTTCTCTCTGTCTCTCGCTCTGTCCCTCTCTGGTCAAATTAAAATAAATGAATAAAGTTCAATAAAATAATTCTTTAAAAAATTAAGTCAGCAATTATGAATATAGGAAAACATACTGATGACAGATTTTTTAAAAAAGAATTATATTATTGAACTGTATTTATTAATTTATTTAAATTTGGCTAGAGAGGGACAGAGTAAGAGAGAGAGAGAGAAAGCTGCCAGGTCCAGGACTTGAACTGTGGCTAGCTATGTGGGAACTCTGCACCCTCAACTACCATGCCACCTGCCAGCCCCCTGATGACAAATCTTTAAAATGAAACTGTTTAATGGTATAGACTATGTTCTTTGTATAATTATAGCAATGTGTATTTAATAATTCTGTATGAAGTATTTTAAACTATATCCAAGTGCTGGAAGTACTAAATTATGATGGTAAACAACGTATTAGTTACAAAACACTTAAATTTTCACTTGCTCAAATGGGTATATTATTAACCTTAAAGTTTTACCAGAATTACACTTACATTCAAATACTAGAATCAAAATTCTGAAACTCAGCTAGCTGCTGCAAATGATAGTGCAAAGCTCCATGAAGCTTAAGCCATATAGGAAGGTCTCAGGTTCTAGACCCCAGGTTTCCCTATATATGCTGAGTGTGTGCATGCCCGTGATCCTGGCTGGATATGGCTTGGGTGGATTACTGTGTGAAGACTGTTGGGGGGGTGGCTGTGTTTTTCTCTCTTAAAAAACAGACAAATATACATAAGGGAAAAAAGAAGAAAAATCCTAAAACTAGATCATTCATTACATTATTTTGTATCAAACTTATTTTTCCTTCTCTAACTTTGGTCTTAATTACCTGTCTCTTATCCTTTTTTTTTTTTTTTTTTTTTTTGGAGAAGTTTTTTGCTATAGGGCGTATGCACTCACCAGGAAAACAGAGAGAGAAAGCGAAAAATCACCCCCCAGGGGGGATGGCCACACCACAATCCTTTCTTGTCCATTCTCCTCTCAGGATCTTGGGCATGCACACACACGCGCCCGGCTGGAGTTTAAGCCACCGGGTCCAGGACTCGAACCGCGGTCAACTACATGGGAGTTCAGCGACATAGCCATTACACTAACTGCTGGTCCCTTATCTTCTTATAGTAACAGCTATCTCAGCTCACCTGCAAAAACCCTACACCCTAAGTAGAGAAACTAAACCCCTGAGGTCGAATCCTAACCCTTCTATCCTTTTCATCATCTGAAGGGTAAGTATAGAGCAAAACAATGCCCAGTGTCCCAGGTGTACATCTGTGATAAACCAAAATGCATCGAATAGACAAAATGCCCTAATCTCATGTTTGCTTCTCCCACACTACTGACATCAGGATGGGATGATACATGCTCTAGAAGTGTTCTCTCCAGGTTTTAAGAACTTGTCCAACTTCTAATTGAGAGTCATGTGGTCCAGCAGAATTCTTGGGCTTATAATCATCGTGGAGATTGTTATAATATTAAAAAGCCAATTTAAATTTTGCAGGTTTCAAATGAGATATCCTTAGAAATACTTGGTAAAAGGATTTAAAATCCAATGTACTATAGTAATGCTAGATAAGAAATCCTTTAATTTGAAGTTATCAGTTGTACTCATAATTATCCCTGCTTATTCATTCTTCTATCTACAAATATATGGACAGAAACATTACCTAAAAGTATGTATTTTTTTAAAGACTTTCTTTTAAAATCAGGGAATAATTTCTATCATTTACTAATTTTCCTGTTTATATTAAGCATGGAAAAACTATACCTACAATTTCTACCATTCTTCAAACAAAAAAAAAGAGCAAAAGAGCCAAATAGCGAAATCCAAATTTCAAAACCAAAAGTACCAATATAAAGAATCATTCACTCTGGGGCCAGCAGGTGGTGCAGTGGTTAAGGAACTGGACTCTTACATGGCCCAGATGGTTGCAGTACAGGATCTGACAGCTTGAAAATCAAGCCAGGTGAGTGTGTGAGTGTGTGTGTGTGTGTGTGTGTGTGTGTGTGTGTGCGCCCAAAATCTCAGGAGAATTGAAAAGGGATTTTTGGCCTGGTCATCCCCTGAGGAGTGGGGGTGATTTCTCACTTTCCTTCTCCAAAGAGGGCACAAGCCTGATAACAAAAACAAAACAAACAAACAAAATGTATATATAAATAAATATATATATATGAAAATGGGCCTGGCAAGTGGCATAGTGGTTAAGGTGCTGGACTATACATGGCAGTCAACAGTTTGAGTTCTGGACCTGGTGGCTTGCTTTCCAACTTTCTCTCTCTCTCTGTGTCTCTCTCTGGCCATAATTTTAAAAAATAATAATAAAAAATAATTCTTAAAAAATTAAAAATATATGACAAAGTTTACTCTTAATATTTAAACTTATTGTTTATGGTTTGTCTCTCCCAATAGAATATAATCTCCAAGAGGCAGTGGAGAGAATTTTTGTTTTGTTCATTGATAATTTCCAAGTACACAGGAATTGTCTAGCCCAAAAAAGGTACACAGATATCTGTTGATTAAATACCACACGAGGTCAGCCCCCTCCAATACATGCTTTTTATTGCATTCTTAAGGCATCATCCCCAATTCCTGGTAACTGAGGTTGCAAGAACATGAATACTCTACTTCTAACAGGATGCCCAATCCTAGGCTACCTGGATTACCAATATGAGGCTGTTTAAGAATGAATTGTTTTATGTTCTCATCAAATATGAAGTAAAACAAGTTAGATAATTATTAGCAAGAGAAAAAGAAACTCCGCTTTAAAAAAATCATATTATTTCAATTAAATTCAATAAAAAATTATACTTACCTTTCTACAATCCATTCTGGTCGAATTACTTTTTCTCCCTTTAATTCTTTAATTTTGGCATTAGGAAGATTTGTAGCAATAATGTGTGTTGTTTTAGATCTAGAATAATACACATGGTATTGACCTCCATGCAACATCATGAGCTTTCTCAATTCCTCAGCTGAAGGATCTGTAGAATATTAAAATATATTAAGAGTTTCATGTCTAAGAGAGTAGAACTCTAGGCTTCCTAATCCCTCAAATAAGCTACTTAAAGAATATTATTAGTTGACTTTCTCCTTGGCTGTGTTCAGTCAGTAAACAAAGTTGGAATGTAAACCACAAAGTGATAAAACTAAGGGGTTGCTTTGGTACTCCCTCCCCACCACTGTCTAGCCAGACAGTCAACCAAAAGAAAAAATATCTATTGCTAAGGAATGCCTAGTAGAGGAAAAAGGAACTTGATGTAAAGAACCGAAGACTAAGTATTTTTCAATACTTAGTAACTATCTAAATATTCTTTACCATATTTAGCAAATGACCATGATACTCGTACTTCATATTTTAAAAATTAGCCTGTTGGGGACTGTGGTGTGGCCATTCCCCCTAGGGAATGATTTCTCGCTTTCTGTCTCTGCTGTAAAGAACCGAAGACTAAGTATTTTTCAATACTTAGTAACTATCTAAATATTCTTTACCATATTTAGCAAATGACCATGATACTCGTACTTCATATTTTAAAAATTAGCCTGTTGGGGACTGTGGTGTGGCCATTCCCCCTAGGGAATGATTTCTCGCTTTCTGTCTCTGCAAGCACAAAAATCTCTCCAAAAAAATTAACCTATTTATGGCTCACTAAGGAGTCTGACTAATCTTTAAACTCTTTCAGAGGAATATAAGACTAGTTTAATAAGTAATTCACATTTACTTTTAGACTTACTATCGAGTTTATAAACAGGTTTTGCTCCTATGAAGCTTAATTTTTTTTTATTTAAAGTTTTTGCCATAGGGTGCATGAGCTTGCTGGAAAGAGACAGAAGACAGTGAGAGGGAAAGTTAGATATCACCCCCTCTCCCACCCCGGGAATGGCCACGTCACAATCCTTTCTCCTCCATTCTCCTGGGATTGTCTGGTGTGTCAAGACACCAAGTCCAGGACTCAAACCATTCTTAGCCATATAGGAGGTCCAGTGCCTTAACCACTACACCACCTGCTGGTCCCTAAACAGTAACTTTAATCTTTGTTACAACCTGCATTACTAGTATGACATAAAACTAATTATTTTCCATTACTTTTCTGCTTCATCTATCGCCCTAATAAAAGTTAACTCATGTCCTCTGCCAAGAAACAGCTACTGAAGCAGGGGGTATTGGAGGGGCCCACAGATGGCTTATGTATCCACTTTGTCATTCAACATCAGAGTGTCATTGCTCCAAGTATTTAAATAAACATTTTTATTACGGCGATGGTCTAATCAAGTGAGTTTTAGGCTTTAGAAGAAGAAAAATAAACTAACAGCATACAGAACTATCAGGTTGCCCCCCCTTTTTTTGGAGAAGTTTTTGCTATAGGGCGCATGCGTTCGCCAGAAAGAGACAAACAGAGAGACAGAAAACGAGAAATCACCCCTCTGGGGGGCTGGCAACACCGCAATCTCTTCTCTTTCATTCTCCTCTCAGGATCTTGGGCATGCATACACATGCGCCTGGTGTGAGTTTACGTCACTGGGTTCGGGACTCAAACCACAGTCAACTACATGGGAGTCCAGTGACATAGCCATTATGCCATCTGCTGGTCCCAAGTTTGCCCAATTCTTGCAGTGCAGAATTTGTTTGAAATTACTAATTATACATATAGGCTAAGTATCCCTTATTTATGCTTAGGATCAGAAGTATTCTGAGTTTTTTCAGATTTTGAAATATTTGCATACACATAATGAGGTATCTTCAAGACAGGCCCAGTCTAACATAAAATTCATTGATGTTTTATATACACATTACCCACATAGCCTGAAGTACTGTAATGTTTGACTGTGATTTGTCACAGGAGGTCAGGTATGGAATTTTCTACTTGCGGTACCATCAGTGCTCAGAAGGTCACAGATTTTGGAACACTTCAGATTTTAGAATTAGGAATATTCAACTTGTCCTAACACTATCTAACAGATGAACAGAGGACCACTACAGTAGTGTACACTGGTTAACACTACTTGGCAGGCTGAGGCCACATGGGAGAGGCAAGGGCTCGATTTCTGGTCCACCCTAAATGCTAAGTACAGTGGCACATGCCTGTACTACCAACTACAAGAAAGGTTAAAGCAGGAAGTTTAATCTTCACACAGCAAGACACTATACTAAATAAATAAATAGTGAACCATAAATCCAAGTCATGTATGTAATTTAAAAAATTTTAGTGGTCCCATTACAAAGAGAAGGGTAAAATAAATTTTAATAATACTCTATTTAATTCAATAGCACCAAAATATAATTTCGACACACAATCAATATAGAAAACTATAATATGGGACCAGCAGATAGCATAATGGCTATATTGCTGGACTCCCCCCATAGTCAACTGCAGTTTGAGTCCTGGACCTGGCGGCTTAAAACTCACGCTGGGGGGAAAAGTAGTTAGCGTAATGGCTATGTCGCTGGACTCCCATGTAGCCAACCGCGGTTTGAGTCCCAGACCTGGAGGCTTAAAGTCATGCTGGGCTCATGTGCATGCATGCCCAAGATCCTGAGAGGAGAATGGAGGAAAAGGGATTGTGGTGTGGCCATCCACCCTGGGGGGAGATTTCTCGCTTTCTGTCTCTCTGTCTCTCTCTTTCTGGCGAACGCACGCGTCCTGTAGCAAAAATCTCTCAGAAAACAAAAACAAAAACAAAAACTAATGCTGGGTACATGTGCGTGTGTGCCCAAAATTCCAAGAGGAGAATGGAGGAGAAGGGACTGTGGCATGTGCAGCATGGCCATCCCCATGGGGGCAGGTGTGTGTGTGTGTGTGATTTCTCACTTTCTGTCTCCGTGGCAAGTACAAGATTTTGTTATACAAAAATCTCTTAAAAAAAAAAAAAAACTATAACAGCTACTCTCTTTTTCATGTAAAGTTTTCCAGAATTCCAGAATTTCCAGAATGTATTTTACATTTTAACACATCTCAATTTAGACTAGCTACATTTCAAGAACTTATGATATGTGACTAGTAACCACAAATTAAAAGTATAATACAGGGACCAGCAGTTAGCATAATGGCTATGTAGCTGGACTCCCACGTAGTCAACCATGGTTCGAGTCCCGGACCCGGTGGCTTAAACTCACGCCGGGCGCGTGTACATGTGTGCCCAAGATCCCGAGAGGAGAGTGGAGAAGGGATTGCAGTGTGGCCATCCCCCCGGGGGGTGATTTCTCGCTTTCTATCTCTCTGTCTCTTTCTGTCAGGCGAGCGTATGCGCCCTATAGCAAAAACCTCTCCCAAAAAAATAAAAAGTATAATACAAAGAAAACTGTGACTATACTTTTAATTAAAGAAATTTAAAATGGAAGTTTTCAAGGATTAAGAATCATAAAAACTAGGGCTGGTAGGTGGCATGGTGGTTTAAGGCACTCGACTCCCATATGGCAGACCACGGTTCGAGTCCTGAACCTGGTGGCTCGCTTTCTCTCTCTCTCCTTTTCTTTCTCTGATCATCTGGAAAGTAGTAATAATAAATAAAGTTGGATAAAATTATTCTTTTAACAAAAATCATAAAAACTTTATCATCAGAACAGGGACCTCCACCCAGCCTACTGTGGAGGAGAGGCTTTCCATACTTCAAGAACCAATAGGTGGTTTCTGCAATCCCAGAGAACAAAGATAGGAACTGCTGCCCCATGTGTGTTGATGCCACTCTGCCTCTCATACTTACAGTACCAACAGGCAGGACCAAGCCAAGATGCTCTTTTTGAGCTCAGCAGCAGGGACCCCTGGCCAGCCTGTTGTTGGGCAGGAGAGGACCTCCAGCCTATGTGGTGTGCAAACACACACTGCAAAGTAGCCTACCACCTTATGTTCTATCAGTGTAACCTCCATCCACATTGGGAGCAATTAGGTTTGGGTATACAAGAACCAAACCTGGAAATAGGAGACTCTGGAGGAATTCTTTCTCCATAAATCCCTTGGCAGCAAAAGAAGAGAAACTCCCCGTTGGCTATCTGAACCCTAAGCTCCTATTGTAGATTCCACACTCTCTCCTACAGTAGAAGAGGGAAATTTGGACAGAGCTTACACATATCATAGACAAGTGAAGAAGCACACACCTACAGAAAGACTCCAAAGAAGTGAGAATACCACCAGATGTCTAATAAGCATAACAGAGTCCAAAGAAATAGGGAAAAAAGAGGAAATAACTTTCCCTTGAAAGACTGTTACTCCTCAACAGCAATGGATTAAATATTATATAAGAGATAGCAGAAATGTCAGAAAAAGAATTCAGAATATCAGTTGTAACGACACTCAACAATATTCAAGAGAAAACAGTTGTAGGAGATCAGAAAATCCTGGGAACCAGCAGTTAGCGTAATGGCTCTGTCGCTGGACTCCCACGTAGTCGACCGCGGTTTGCGTCCTGGACCCGGTGGCTTAAAACTCATGCTGGGTGCGTGTGCGTGCATGCCCAAGATCCCAAGAGGAGAATGGAGGAGAAGGGATTGCGGCGTGACCATCTCCCCTGGGGGGTGATTTCTCGCTTTCTGTCTCTATGTCTCTCTCTGTCTGGTGAGCGCACGTGCCCTATAGCAAAAACCTCTACAAAAAAAAACAAACAAACAAAAAAGAAAATCCTTCCATGACATGAAGGAAGAACTCCATAAAGAGACAGACACACTGAAAAAGAATCAAACAGAACTTCTGGAGATGAAGCATACATTGGAAATCAAAACCTCCCTTGAAAGTATCAACAGCAGATTAGACCATGCAGAAGAAAGAATCCCTGAGCTTAAAGACAAAACCTCCAATTTAATCCAAGAAACTGAAGAGAATAGAAGAATAACCATTAAAAATGAAGACAATATATGAGAAATCCTAGACACTGCTAAACAGCTGAATATCCACATAACAGGTATTCCAGGTAACAGACAGGTAAAGGCATAGAAATATCTTTCATAATACATTAGCTGAAAAATTTCCAAATTCAGAGAAGCATGCAGAAATCCAAATTCAAGAGATAAAGTACACCAAATAGACATAACATAAGATGACCTTCTCCAAAGCATATCATAGCAAAATTGGTTAAAATCAAAGTCAAAGAAAAATTCTAAAAATAGCAAGGGAGAAACGCCAAGTTATTTACAAAATAATTTGTAACATTAGACTAACATCAGCTCTCTCAGCTGAAACTATGCAGGCAAGGAAAGAATGGGAAGACATATGGAAAAACCCTGAAAGTAAAGCAAATTTCAGCTAAAAAATACTATACCTAGCAAGATTATACTTCAAATGGGAAGGAGAAATAAAATCATTCCTAGATAAACAAATGCTAAAAGAATTCACCAGACTATAACAAAACCAGCCTTCCAGCAAATACTTAAGGGACAACTACACCAGTGCTAAAGAGACAAATAGAAGTGAGAGAACAAAAAACAACTAGAAAAAAAGGGTAAGTCCACACATACTATTACACCATTGAATGCTAGCACTAAATGTAGATTCAACAAGTTTACACACAAGCAGGTGTAAATACAAATCTGCTAATTATTTGATACACAGTTGTCTCCACAGGTTTCAATGTGTATATTTATTATAGCTATTATTCATTGTATAAAACTAGATAACAGAGAAAAAGTACAAAATGTTGCAGCTGAGTCTCTCTTTGGCACGAATTTAAAAAATAAGCTAAAATCAAGAACTTTGTAAAGTCTGTAATTCATCCAATCACTGGCTTTACCATGTCTTCACTTTTAAACATCTCTTTCCAATTTTATTTCATCTTTGCCTTTTCAGGGACTTTAAAAAAAATTTTAATTATTATTTTATTTATTTATTATTACTTGTTAGATGACGAGAAAGAGAAAGTCACTTAAGTCCACAACTCAAACCATGGTAGACCATGTGGGAATCCAGCACCTTAACCACCACACTACCTGCTGGCTCCAAGGGCTTATTTCTCTATGCACAGTTCTTGTAAGACTGTGAGACTTGTAAGACACCCATGTGTGAGTGAAAGCGTTTTTTCTTTCTCTGCCTAATGAGCTATCGTTACGTACAATTTTACCTATCTCTAACTAGACCAATGATTGATACCAACAGACTTTTTCAAATTATAAACTCTTATTTCCCACAGTCCTCTACACAAAAATGACAAATTCTTTCATTGGCTATGAAGTTTATCTTTGTTAATTTATGAGATTGTTGCCTGATTTTTAATGAGTATATTTTTCTTTAGAACTGTACCTCACAGTAAAGACTATCACAGGCAGGACCAGCAGAAGGCATAATGGTTTCATTGCTGGACTCCCACATACTAGACCGTGGTTCAAGTCCTAGACTCAGCTTAAAACTCACACTGGGCATGTGTGTGTGTGCACCCAAAATCTTGAGAGAAGAATGGAGGACAAGAGACTGTGGCGTGGACATTCCCCCCAAGGATGATTTCTCACTTTCTGTTCCTTTCTGTCTCTCCAGCGAGTGCACATATCCTATGGCATAAATCTCTCTTAAAAAAAAAAAAAAAGTCACAAGCAATTTAATACGCACTTGGAGAATAACCATTAGAGTTTTGAATGTTCACAATATAATGTGATGTTAAACATTGAAGGTGGAGAATATGTTTGTATCTTTGATTTATTGTACCCTACATTCATGCTTTTAAAGACCATTCTATACCCTACAACAATGTATAATGATTATATATAAATCCTATGTTACAATAAAATATTTAAAAGAAAAAAAAAATCCTCACAATGTCTCACTGTAAAATAGAGATTACATAGCTAGCCAGTCAGCAATCTACAGTTTACTTTCCTTGTCCAAGATTATAGAACCTGGTTGACCTCATTTCATAACAGTAAAAAGTACCAAATTAAAGGCTAGATTATGATACATCAACACAGACACTAAATCCAATAAAAAGCACAGAAATGTACATTTCTTTGCAGTTTAATCTATGATGAACAATTCTAACTCTATTAAATGATCTGAATAGAAAAATAGCTGTCTGTCTTCTACTTAATCAAAAGATATGGCAGGAACACATCAACTTTCCACATACATACTCATAAAGCACTCTCCCTTCTACTCGCTGCTCTTTGAAATCTAATTACTCTAGAAATTTGCAACCGGGAAACATGGAGAGTTTATTGTCCTTTCACTGGATGAAGTTAAGAGGATTCTTTGAAGTTCAATTTTGAAAGCTTTTGCATATTCTTCACTGTGAAGTGGACCATGAAAAACCAATCTAGTTAAAAGGTAAGATCACATAAACTACGGTGTCAGTCTGACTTGGGTTTAATCTTGGCTTTTACACTTTTCAGTCGTGTGACTTTGGACAAGCTACTTAACTCCTTTAGGCTTTTTTCTCTTCATAAATAAAAACTAAAGCCATAAGGATAAAGTAACTCTAGTACAGGAAACAGTCAATATGAAAACTGTATTATAAACCACAAGCACATTACAACTCCTTTCATGTACTGTATATGACTTGAGGTTCCAGCCCTACATTCTATACAAATAAAAGAAGAAAGATGACTATATACAGGCTGGCACACAGTGGCTCTGACTTTCAAACTAAAGCAGAACTGTCAATAGTGCACCATGGACAGCAGCCAGGGACCTCTCCACCAGCACGATAGCCAGGCACACTAAAACCAGGAATGCATGGTGGCTGATCTTAATCTGATTATTTTTTTTTTCAATTTCTAAGTTGTATTTCCTCTATAGTTCTACTTCATTAGTAATGGAATGTATTGTCATATTGCAAGTTCAAAACAATATAAATGGTAACTGAATATTTGCATAATAAATTCATATTTAGTTTCAATATTCTCCTTTAAGTAAGAGGATGTGGGGTTAACTAGAAAAAACAGTTTCTGACACCATGGTGTAAGAATTGTGTGACACATATCTGTAGTAAGACCTATACCAGTTAATTTTCCTCATAGTGGGAAATGACCTAATCTATTTGTAAGCCTACTATCAGATTCTCTTCTGGAACATATGCTCCATTAGAGCAGGAACCGTGCCTTACTCTCTTTCATATCCCTAACACAATGCAGGTACTTAGCAAATATTTTTAAATTAATTAATATTTTCGTTGCAACACAGACTCCTGCCTAAAGTCCATCCCTCTAATAAAAGTAAGTGGAAGTGGTATCAATACTTTAATCCTCAAAACATTTATTCACACATTCACAAATTAGAGGCCAGATACCGTATTACTAAGAACACAGACTCCAAAAAAGAATAACTGAATTCAAATTTCAGGGCTCTCACTCACCAGTTGTGTGGATCTCAGGCAAGTTACTTAGCTTCCCAGAGTCTCTTGTCTCCTTATTAGTAAACCAGGAATAACAGTACCTTAGAGGGCTGTTGTAGGGATTTTAAAAGCTAAAAATTAGGTCAGCTGGTGGCATGGTGGTTAGGGTGGTTGAGTCCTACACAGCTGGGTGCATGATCGAGTCCTGGACCCAGTGGCTTGAAAAAACATGCTGGGCTCCTATACATGTGTGCCCAAAATCTCAGCAGAAGAATGAGGGAGAAGGGATTATGACGAGGTTATCTCCTCTAAGGGATGCTTTCACACAACCCTCTGTGTTCTGTTTCTCTCCAGTGAGTGCAGGCAGCCTATTAACAACAAAAAAGCTAAAGATTATAAAGAACTGAGAAAAATGTCTTGCATGTAGTTAAGACTCATGCATCAGCTGTTACTGGTATGATAGTAATATTTTTACTGTATCTTATCCAACACAGGAAGAAGGAACTCCAGAGCTGAGCCATAAACCACTAAATGTTTTTAATCCATAATCCCTCCTACAGATTCTTTTCCTACTGCCCACCCTTCAGTACCTTTTCCTTCAACAAAGTCCTAAATATAGTGACAGAGTATAAAAGAAAAAAGTAAAACAAAACTAGATTCAGGTAATTTCTAGCCTCTAGCTATCTACAATCAATGTCAGTCTAGAAAGTTTGGAATTAGAAGAGCTTTTAGGGTCCAGCAAGTATGTGGAGGTTAAGGCAGCTGGATTCCACATGGTCAACTTCACAGTTTGAGATCCAGACCAAGTAGCTTGACAAAAACGCTGGGTGCATGTACATACATGCTCCAAATCCCTAGAGGTGAATGGAGGAGAAGAGACTGCAGTGTGGCCATCCCTCAGGGTGTGTGATTTTTCATCTTCTCTCTCTATCTCTGGTGAGTACACATGTCCTGTGGCAAGCTAAAGAGAGATTTTAGAGATCTAACAGCTATTTCATTTTTCACAGTAGTATAAACAAGCCTAATCAAGTTAAACAGACTGGACTGATTAGAATTAAAAATAAAAATAAAAGGGACCAGCAGTTAGCGTAATGGCTGTGTCGCTGGACTCCCACATAGTCGACCGCAGTTCGTGTCCTGGACCCGGTGGCTTAAACTCACGCTGGGCACATGTGCATGCATGCCCAAGATCCCGAGAGGAGAATGGAGGAGGAGGGAATGTGGCGTAGACTCCCCCCCGGGGGTTGATTTCTCACTTTCTGTCTCTCTGTCTGTCTCTGTCTGGCGAGCGCACGTGCCCTATAGCAAAAACCTCTCCAAAAAAAGAAAAAACCTTGACCTCATATAGACACACACATATATAATTATAACTATTTTAAATACCTATTTTAATATATAATATATAATTCTACATCTTTATCATAATTATATATATTCCAATTACATATATTATATATAAAAGCATATGTATATATATAAAGAAGATAATTTAATATAACACTGATAGGGGCCGGCAGGTGGTGTGGTGATTGGAGTGCTGGACCCCAACATGGCTGACTATGGTTCAATTCCTGGACCTGGCAGCTTGTTTTCTCACTCACCCCTCCACCCTCTTCGCATCTCACTCTGATAAAAATGAATAATAATAAAATAAATAATTAAAAAAAGAAATCACTGATAAAAATTATTGTTCTCCCTCACGTATTATCATAAATTGGGGTAGAGAAATTTCCAAAAGTTCATGGAAAATACCTATCTTGAAAATGATACACATGGCTTTCAAAATTTTTTTGCATAAAAATAAACTTGTACCTTAATTCCACTTCTCCATGAATTTTTTTGAAGCCCCCAGTATATAAATTTGTAGCACACCATAAAAGATAGGGCAACAATCCACATTTTTTAAAATTTACTTTACTTATTTATTATTATTCTTCAATTTGACCAGAGACAGACAAAGAGAGAGGGAGAGGGAGAAGGCAAGTGGCCAGATCTGGGACTTGAACCACAGTCGGTCATGTGGGAGTCCAGCACCTTAACCAATAGGCTACCTGCCAGCCCTGAATCCACATATTTTGATTATCCAATAAACACTGCATTATACATACATCAGGTTCAAAGTCAAGAAGTTCAAACTCAAATAAAGCAAAGTACTTATTAGAAGCAATTATTGTCTCAGTTATAGCTAATATTATTTATAGAAAACATCAAATAACTTAAGCAAAAATAATTCTATAACCCATCAAAAAGTGCTTTGGTGATCTGATTAAAATAAACAATCGCAGCCAGTAGGTGGCGTAGTGGTTAAGGGCACTAGACTCCCACATGATTGACCACGGTCTGAGTCCTGGACCTGGTGGCTTGCTTTCTCACTTTCCATCTTTCTCGCTCTCTCTTATTCTGTCCCTCTCTGGTCAAATTAAAATAAAGAGCAAAGTTCACATTTTCAAAACTCAATTCCTAAGGCAACAGAGTTGAGAACTGAGGAATTTAAGAAGTGTTTAAATCATGAATCATTAATGTTGAATCATTAATCTGTCCTCATAAACAGATTAATGCTGTTTTCACAGGAGTAGGTTAGCTTTTGCAAGAGTAGGCTCTTGAGAAAAAGAATAAGTTTGGTCTCCATTATTTCCTGTGTCTCATGTGCTCATTTGCCCTTTCAGCTTCCATCACCGGATAATGCAGTAAGAAAGCTCTTACCAGATGTGGCCTCTTGATCTTGCATACTTCCCAGCCTCCAGAACTGGGAGCCAAATAAACCTTTACTTTTTATAAATTACCTAACCTTTGGTATTTTGTTACAAAGAGAAGGATACCAGCTAAGATTGTGGATAGAAGGGAAAAGAATTAATGAGGGTCTTCATCTTCTAGTATTCTCTCAACAAGTAATAGTATCAACACTGCCATTACTCATACATGTATGTATTATATCCACTTATGTGCCTCTGTATATGTGGGTGTCATCACATATCCTAAACTGCCTATACTCCTGAACAGTCCATTTATATATCACCACAAAATATTTAAAATATTTGGAAAAAAAAAATGTATCTAACCAAATCCTGTCACTTCACCACTGAAGGTCCCTCTAAAACCCATAAATGAACAACATGCTCAATCCTGTGATAACTGTCATGTACAATTTTGTGATTTTTTTTTTTTACTAGCAAAAATCCTAAATTTTTGTTATAGAAATTCAAGGTTAGCTGCCAGTTTCCATAAGCCATTAATATTTAACAAAACACGTTTTTAAGAAGATATAATGTACATCAAATATCCTGGCATAGAATACAGTTAAGTATCCTCAACAAATGTTTACTAAAGTAAAACACAAAGGTAAATGTTTATGCATGAAGATAATTATAATACTGAAGTGTCTTCTGAATCAAAGTTTAAACTATATTCCACAATACTACTGTTAAATGTTGTTTTGCACACATGAGAACATTCTAAATGCAACTAAATTTCAGAATTAACTAAAACCAACTGCAGTAAATAACAAACAGCTAAAAGCACAATAGCTCCAGACAGGATGCCACAGGTGATGGGATGCCACTGTGCAATGCTGGAGCCACACAGAAGGCTCAAGTTTGGATCCTGGGTCCACCTAATACATGGGGGCATGCTCACACATGTCTGTGATCTGGCTGGCTGGAAAGCCAGAGGAAGGACCCCTACATGCCAAGCCCCTGTCAAGAGTGTGTGTCTCCTGTCTCTGTCTCCCTCTTATGAAAGAAAAAAATAAAAGTACAGTCAAATAAAAGGCGTAATACCACACACAGGACCACCATTTAGGCAGCACTGAGACGAAGCTCTACAACTGAAATACCACAACAGAAATCCACTACATTAACACAAAATCCTATGAAGACAACTCATTTGCAGCCACAGCTTACAAAAAGTTTTGCTTATCTGGTTAAAACAGATTCTACAAAGAAAAAATTTTAAAATCTCATACAAAAGATTTTTTGGCTAAACTTCTATTGAGTAAACCTTTATTATGTATACTACTCCAGCATGCATATCCAAAGAACTTGAATAAAAGGTTGTTTATGCCACACAAATGGTAGAAAGAACTAATACTAATACTAATACTAATACTAATACTAATAGCTGCTTATTCCTCCCCCCTTTGGTCCAGTTGTAGTGAGGTCTTCATCACTTCTTTATTTCATTTGAGGCTTATAATACCACAAAAGATAACTCACCATAGTTATTGATGAGGAAATAAGAGAAAACTCAGGAGACTTGTCCATACCACACAGATAATGTGCACATGCTTCTAATGTGCACGTGCTTCAACCTCTTGACTGCTGTCCATCATTCTTTCTACAGCATTTATGCTTACTCCCTCCTCTCATTTCTACCTCCTCAGACCTACCACCTAAGTCATCACTATAAACTAAAAGTCACATAAACTCAACTGAAGAAAACTGTCAAGTCTAGAAAACACATTTTAAGTAACTACATGTTATAAATACCACATACAGTACTGGCAAAATTACATAGGGTGGCATAAATTAATATATTGGGATGTTGGAAAAGTCGTGATATATTGTTCTGTATTTTTCTAACCAAAATGTGTCATGACTTTTCCAACAATCCTAGTAAGTACTCTCCCATATTGAAGGCTAAATTCCAATATCTTCAACTTACAAGATCAGTGTTTCAAAAAATGGAAGGATATACTGGATCACCATTCTAAACTTCTATTGAGTAAACCTTTATTATGTATACTACTCCAGCATGCATATCCAAAGAACTTGAATAAAAGGTTGTTTATGCCACACAAATGGTAGAAAGAACTAATACTAATACTAATACTAATACTAATACTAATACCAGTGGCTGCTTATTCCTCCCCCCTTTGGTCCAGTTGTAGTGAGGTCTTCATCACTTCTTTATTTCATTTGAGGCTTATAATACCACAAAAGATAACTCACCATAGTTATTGATGAGGAAATAAGAGAAAACTCAGGAGACTTGTCCATACCACACAGATAATGTGCACATGCTTCTAATGTGCACGTGCTTCAACCTCTTGACTGCTGTCCATCATTCTTTCTACAGCATTTATGCTTACTCCCTCCTCTCATTTCTACCTCCTCAGACCTACCACCTAAGTCATCACTATAAACTAAAAGTCACATAAACTCAACTGAAGAAAACTGTCAAGTCTAGAAAACACATTTTAAGTAACTACATGTTATAAATACCACATACAGTACTGGCAAAATTACATAGGGTGGCATAAATTAATATATTGGGATGTTGGAAAAGTCGTGATATATTGTTCTGTATTTTTCTAACCAAAATGTGTCATGACTTTTCCAACAATCCTAGTAAGTACTCTCCCATATTGAAGGCTAAATTCCAATATCTTCAACTTACAAGATCAGTGTTTCAAAAAATGGAAGGATATACTGGATCACCATTTCTGATTTTTCAGTCATAACATATTTTTTCATTTTTCTATGCAAAGATGCATCATGACAACCCAATGTAACAATTTTTAAAAAGCATTGGCTTCCAAAAAATTGAATTTGTCAGCATTAAATGGACTCTTCTCTTAAATCATCACATTTACACGTTCAGAAAAAACCAACACAAGGGTGCAAATTTTCTTTCTTTTTTCTTTTTTGGAGAAAGATTTCTGCTATAGGGCATATGAACTTGCCGGAGAGACAGAGAAATAAAAGGCAAGAAATCACCCTGGGGGGTGGGGATGGGGGAGCCCACACCACAATCTCTTCTCCTCCATTCTCTTGGGATTCTGGGCATGCACACATATGCCCAGTGTCAGTTTCAAGCTACCGGTCCAGGATTTGAACCATAGTTGTGGACCATGTGGGAGTTCAGTGCCTTAACCTCTATGCTACCTGCTGGCTCTGGGTTGTAAGTTTTCGAGCAAACCCCTCTGGGGTGAACTTTGATACATTTCTATATTTTTTCTTCCTCTGACACTTACATATTTCCTTCTTCATGTTAAACTTGAATACTTCCTTCTTCCACTGTGCAAACTGTGCAGAAGTTATTTGCCTGCACACCTGCCAATTCACAAACTTCAGTGGAGCCAGTCGCTAGACCTGGTCTTCTATCTACATGTTGAAAACTTTAAAAATAACCAGAACACCTCTTTCTATGTCAACTAGTTTGACCCTACCCCACAGAAGAGTGTAACTTCTGCCCACTAGATCTGTAGCACTGGCTTATATGGGAAACTTTCACAAAAACAAACAAAGGGAAATAGTAGATTTAGTTATCTCTGATGCACATCGGCAAGAATTCACTACATTAAGACAGTCCAAGGGAGGCCAGCAGGTGGCCTATTGGTTAAGGGCGCCGGACTCCCACATGGCTGACCGTGGTTCAAGTCCCAGACCTGGTAGCTTGCTTTCTCACTTTCTCTTTCTCTCTCTCTCTGTCCTTCTTTGGTTAAATTGAAAGGGAAGGGAAGGGGAGGGAACTAAAATAATTCTTTAAAAAAAAAAAAAAAAAGACTCCAAAAAGCTTAATAAATAAGACCTGACAATACAAAATAAAACTCAAGTGTCAAAATAAATGTTTTAGGGGAACCAGCAGTTAGCGTAATGGCTATGTCGCTGGACTCCCACGTAGTCGACCGCAGTTCGTGTCCCGGACCCGGTGGCTTGAAACTCACGCCGGGCGCGTGTGCGTGCGTGTCCAAGATCCCAAGAGGAGAATGGAGGAGAAGGGATTGCGGCGTGACCATCCCCCCTGGGGGGTGATTTCTCGCTTTCTGTCTCTATGTCTCTCTCTGTCTGTCTGGCGAGCGCACGCGCCCTACAGTGAAAATCTCTCCAAAAAAAAAAAAAAAGTTTTAGCACTAGTGCTGTGAAATTTAAATACTATGGAATGAAAAAAAGAATTTAATTTTAATGGGTGAATATAACTATAGTTCACAGGAGGGAGGAAGGTGCTTTTCATCTGAAACAAAAGAACTAATGAAACACTGTTAACATACAATTCTAGAGTATGAGAGTAAGCATGCTGACCAAAATTAGAGAACAGCAATGTAGGTTAGAATTAGGACTATAATGTTATCCCTCATTTACATTTTACAAAATGCCTTCTTATCCAAGACCCAGCTAAAATGTCAATTCCTTTATGAAGAATTCACTCTAACTTAAAAAGGCAACTGATTCCATTTCTCTGTTGCCATTCTTTTTGTGCTTAACTCCTAGAGATTATTCGCCATAAAATCCACATTTCCCATCAGCCACCATCTCTTTTCAAACAGTTTTATTTTGTTATTTTTCAAATGTGCTTATTGGATAAAGAGACAGAAAGAGAGTGAGAAAGCACTTGCTAAGCGGGCATAGGTACACCACAATTCTATCTCCTCCAGTTAGTTTTCCATCCTGTTGGTGTTCAGGGCACTCGTGCACATAAGCCTGGATTTTGTTTTGTTTGTTTTCTATTTTTTGTCATAGGGCACATGCACTTGTTGAAGAGAGACAGAGAGACAGGGAAAGTGAGAAATCACCCCTAAGGGACAACAGTCATGCTGCAGTCCTTTCTCTTCCATTTGTCTCTTCGAATTTTGGGCATATACATACACACACCCTGCGTGTTTGTCAAGCCACTGGGTCCAGGACTGGAACTGTGGAGTTGGCCATGTGGGATCCAGTGCCTTAGCCACTACTCCACCTGCTAGCTTACTTGGCATGTTTAAGCCACAGAGAACTAGGATTTGAACTCTGCAGTAGGCCACTTAAGATCCAGCTCTCTCTGTTAATTAAACAGGGCATGTGGTCAATTCCAAATACAGTTCTTAATACAAAAGCATCATCCAAATGTATTTGTTCGATCAACTATTAGGTTGTCAGAAAAGTCATGGCATTATTTTTCTCTGCAAAAATGTGTCATGACTTTTCTGATGACCCAATAAAATCAAATAAAATGGGATGGAAGTCCACACACTGGAATATTCAACATAGCAAAGATGACAATTTCCAAATTGATCTGCAGGTTTAATGTAATTCCAGTCAAAACCCCAGCAAGGGGTATTTTGTAGAAAAAGAAACAGCTTGGGAGCCACCAGTTGGCATGGTGGTTAAAGGTGCTAGACTCACACATGGGCAACCGTGGTTTGAGTCTCAGACCTGGTGGCTTGCTTTCTCACTTTCCCTCATTCTCTTTCTCTGTCTCTCTCTAATCAAACTGGAAAATAATAATAAATAAAGTTAAATAAAATAATTCTTTAAAAGAAAAAAAAAGAGAAATGGCTTATCCTGAAATTAATATGTTTCCTCCATTGCAGCTGAGAACTAGGGCTATCAGGGAATAAGAGAAATGATAATTCAGCCTCCTGTCCCCAATCTAGAGTGGTAGGGTGCCCCCTCTATCCTTCTATCTCTGAGTGTCTTATTTTTTTTGGAATTTTTCCTTTTTAGACATTTTTAAGGTAAAGTATTCTCTAGGCATTCAGATCCTCCTTTATCTTGCTAATAATCCCCTTTTCCCCTCCCCTCTAGGAGGCAACTGGCAGGCCTTCAGAAGACTCCTCCATTGCAGCTGAAAACTAATGCATTCTCTTGGTAAGGTCGCATACCATGCGGTTTTATTTTTGCTTTAAAAAACAAAATGTTTTTTTGGTTGTTGTTTCATCTATTTCTCTCTTTTTTTTTTTCTCTTTCTCTGTTTTCTTATTCTTTTTCTTTTACCTCATCACTTTGTTGCTCAATCTCTATTCATTGAATGTCTAGAAGAATCTAAGGGAACAATAGCCAAACATCCAAATAGTATCAGGGTCAACATATTCCTCAATATCCACTGAATCTGCTGCACAAAGGGATAAAAATAGAATGGCAATAAGATTGTAGATCACCTCCTCCTGCATGCCCCCGAATGCTCAGATTGACCTTCTAGAAATTAGGAAGAAGTGTATAACCCACCAGATGACTAAAAATCACCACAAAAGCACAAGAAATATGAGAAACCAAGATAATACCTCCCCCTTAAGGGAAAATAACACCTCTTCAGCCACAGACAGTTCAATGGAAATACCTGATAAAAAAAATTTAGAATATTCATAATGACAAAGTTAACAGAGATGCAAGAGAAGAGAGACAATGAGCTCCAGAAGAGGCAGGAGAATAGAGTCAAGGAGTTCCAGAAAGTGAGGAAGGTCTTACACAATCTAAAACAGGAAATACATATCATAAAAAGAACCAAACAGAACTGTTAGAGATGAAGGCTATAATACAGGAAGTCAAAATCTCTCTCCAAAGCTTTAAAAGCAGACTAGGTCATACAGAAGATAGAATCTTGGACGTAGAAAAGAGAATTGCAGGCCTAGAAAAATCCACCACAAAGACTGAGAAAACAGTCCCAAAAAATGAGAATAATATATGAGAAATATTAGATGCCATCAAACGTCCAGATAATGGGTATCCCAGAAGGTGAAGAGACTAGTAAGAGCATTCACAATCTATTCCATGAAATCCTGGAAGAAAACTTTCCAAACCTAGAGAGGCATTCAAAGATCCAGACCCAAGAAATACATAGGACCCCAAACAGAATCAACCCCAGAAGATCTTTTCCAAGACACATTATAGCCAGACTGACCAAAACCACAAAGACAAGATACTCAAATTGGCAAGAGAGAAACAACAAGTTACCTATAAAAGATATTCTATCAGGCTTACAGTGGACCTCTCAAAGGAAACAATGCAATCAAGGAAAGAATGCATTTAAAGTGTTGAGTGAAAAACAATTTCAACCACCTAACAACTTTGACAAATATCCAGAGAATTATGTTGAATAAATAAAGCCAATTCCTTTTCATATAACAGTCCTGAAATGACAAAAAAGTAAAGTGGAAACCTGTTTAGTAATTAAGGTGAGGCCAAGAGAAGGTGTGGCCATAAAAGACAACATGAATGATACTTGTGGTGTGAAAATGTTCTCTATCTTGACTGTATCAATAGCAATTTATAGTCAGTGTATCATTGGGGGAAACTCAGTAAAGGGGTTCCACATCTCTCCATACTATTTCTTAGAACTGCATGTGACTACAAACAAAACAATAAAATGTTAAAACAACTGGGATAAAAGCAAAAAAAGTTAACCTTAATAAGGAAAAAATACTTTACAGAGGTAAAAGAGAAAATAAAGACTTGGTTGACAGTGGCAGATTATGCAGATAATTAGAAATTTCTCTCTAAGCTCAACTTCAATGCTAATTGGACTATGAGGAATATGGGCTATGAAAGAGGGTCAAATGACATAAATGAGAGCTTTAAAAAAATCAAGAAACCATGGGGACCAACATTTAGCGTAATGGCTATGTCGCTGGACTCCCACGTAGTCGACCGTGGTTCGCGTCCTGGACCCAGTGGCTTAAAACTCACGCCGGGGCACATGTGCATGCGTGCCCAAGATCCCGAGAGGAGAATGGAGAAGGGATTGCGGCATGACCATCCCCCCTGGGGGGTGATTTCTCGCTTTCTGTCTCTCTCTGTCTGTCTGGTGAGCACACACGCTCTATAGCGAAAACCTCTCCAAAAAGAAAAAAAAGAAATCAAGAAACCTTTACTATTAAAGTCTGTAGCAAACAGGATTAAGAGTCACAACATGTTTTTCTCTTCCTTTGGTGTGCTAATATAAATAAAATAAAACACAAAACGGCATCCCCTATTTGTCTTATGGCATTTTGTTTTAAAGAAGTTTTTGCCCAAGAGACAGAGAGACAGACAGTGAGAGGGAAAGTGAGAAATCACTCCCAAGGGGGGATGGCCACAATGGAATCCTTTCTCTTCCACTCTCCTCCCAAGATCTTGGGCAAGCATGTACATGCTCCCAGAATGAGTTTCAAGCCACTGGGTCCAGGACTCGAACCATGGTTGGCCATGTGGGCCAGAAATGTAAGTAATACACCATCTGCAGACTCCTCAAGCACTATTACTTTACTTGCTCATTCATTACACAGAAGTTACTAATTCTGTTTTATCCATAAAGTTGTGAAGCATTCACTATAACTGAGAATTTTCCGAAAAAGTTATTCACTATGAATACAATTTGCAAGTCACTGTGAAATTTAGCACAATGGAACTATGTAAAATTATAATCTCAACAATAACGGGCAAAAATTAACAATGCATTTCTTTTTCTTTTTGGAGAGGTTTTTGCTATAGGGCAAATACGCTCACCAGAAAGACAGAGAGAGACAGAGAGTCAGAAGGTGAGAAATCACTCCCCAGGGGGGATGACCACACCACAATCCCTTCTCCTCCATTCTCCTCTTGGTACTACTGACTTCTGAGTGGTGAGCAGCTGAACTTGGTTAGTCCTGGACTGATTCCAGTTTTAGGTAAAATTAGAATCCCAGATTTTCACCCAGGAAAGTACAATATTCCTTTTTCTACCTCTTGCACAAAGAATTTTTTTCCTGGGCCCACCAGCAGTTAGTGTAACGGCTATGTCGCTGGACTCCCATGTAGTCGACTGTGGTTAGAGTCCTGGAACCGGTGGCTTAAACTTACACGGGCACGTGTGTGTGTGTTCCCAAGTTCATGAGAGAAGGGATTATTGGGGGGGGGGAGTGATTTCTCGCTTTCTGTCTCTCTGTCTCTGTCTTTCGGGTGAGTGCACACGCCCTATAGCACCCCCCCCCACACACACACACACAAAAAAACACCTCTCCAAAAAAAGAAAAAAAAAAAGAATTTTTTTCCTTTCTCTTACGTGAATAAGCGTAGCCTCATGAACTGAGGACTTCCATAACTGGCTAATGCAACAAGCCACATTTGTTTGTTTTTATTAACATTTTACATCTTTTACAAGGCATCTAAGGAAAGCCCATGGAGCTTGCATTTGCCAGGATACATAAGAAGAAATGTTTCTGCTCCCAAAGCTGCACCAGTATAAACTTTGAAATAACATTCTTAGGCTAAATTGACTATCAATAATGCCTAATAAAATTCTTAATTAGTCAGCACATTCCACTCTCAGTGCACTAGGTAAATGTATCAATTAATTAATGTTTAACTTTAATTCAACAAACACTTCCTGAATGGTTATGTCTAGTCACTGTAGAGGCATCAAAGATACAGTAGTGATAAGAAGGTACCTGCTGATCTTTTCTAGTACACGGGCAAGTACATTAGAATCTAATGAATGCTAAGATGCAGATACATGCAAGGATCCATAGCCCCAGAGGTGCATGAGAAATCACCTAAACCAGCAAGAAGACAATGAGACAACAAAGAAAAAGTGATTTACATAGACCTTAAAGATAACCATGTATCAGCCAGCTGAGAAGTAGAGATGGGAAAGCTAAACAGACTGACACAAACATTTATAGTCAATTCACTTCAAATAATACACTAAAATAATCAAATGGAGAAAAATCCCAAAGAGAATGAAGAGAAAACTTTGGGCAGTGAAATCTGATAACCAATAGACAAGAGCTAACTGATATTAAAGATCAGAAAAAGGTAAAATCTAAGAGTTGGGCTATATGGAAGCCCAGAAAGAGGTTACTTAGTTGAAGTAAAATTAAGAGAAATTCATGAAATAGAGACAAGGGTACTTCCAAAAGTGGGTTTGCAGACAAGTCATAAAATAAGAAGTTCATGGTTGAAACCCTGTGTAAAAGGCAAATAAGAACTCCTGATTTCTCCCTTCTTTTTCAATGGAGAAAGGAGAAAGAACACTCTATCGCTTCCAGATACTGGACTCAGTGACAAGAAGCATAGCTGGTGAGGGAGGAACCAGAAGAGAGAGGAAAAAAAAAAAAAAAACGGTGTTTAAAGTGAAATCCTACTTCCAAAAAGGTGAGAATTCTGATCCTTTCCTCTCTGGCAATCAAAATACTGACAACTAGGTTTATACTCTACTCCAAAGAAGAGATCAAAAAGATTTCGCACTCAGAAATCTGAGGCCGGCAGGCAGACAAACACACTGGCCCACCCACAGAGATTATAGACCAAGATCTGTCAATGTAATGACCCTACCAATAAAGCACAACAGTTCACAGCTCCTATCATGAAATATGAGTTCTCAATCAGCTGTTTAAGAGGACTATTGATTTCCACTGTAAACTTCATTTTTTCTTTTTAAAACTATGTCCTGACTGGGCCATCTGTGGCATGATGGTTCAGCACTGCACATTAGAAGCCAGATCTCGCATGGTTGACTACAGTTCAAATTCCAGTCCCAGTGGCTTGAGAAGAGGGAAAAAAAAAAAAAAGAGAGAGAGAGAGAGAGAGAAAGAGAGAGAAACCACATACTTTGACAAAAATTTAAAAAGTCAATAGCAGGTAAAGGCGGGACAGAAAGGAAATGTGAAAGAAGGTTATCTAAGCAGATTTTACTTTTATCATTTTTAAATCATGCTTATATATGTTATAAATAATTCAGAACTATTTTAAAAACTAATCAGTTCGGGGGCTGGCAGGTGGCATGGTGCTTAAGGGTACTGGACTCCCACATGGCCGACTGTGGTTTGAATCCCAGACCTGGTGGCTTGCTTTATTACTTTCCCTTCCTGGTTCTCTTGCTCTATCTCTCTAGTCAAATTAAAATAGAAAGAAAGAGAGAACTCAGGACCAGCAGTTGGCTATGTCGCTGGACTCCCAAGTAGTCGATTGTGGTTCAAGTCCCAGACCCGGTGGCTTAAACTCACACTGGGCGCATGTGTGCCCATGATTCTGAGAGGAGAATGGAAGAGAAGGGATTGTGGTGTGGCCATCCCTCTTGGGGGTGATTTCTCGCTTTCTGTCTCTGGCAAATACACATGCCCTATAGCAAAAACCTCTCCAAGAAAAAAAGAAAGATAATTCTTAAAAAAAAAAAAAAAATTCTTGATCCTAATAAAAGTACATGTAATTAGTTATGTAAAAAGTACTCAACCTGTATATCCATTAACATAGATGGCAACTCCACTAAAAATCGTAGATGAAGTTCCATCTTTCTGCATAGCAGCATCTGATCGAAACTGTTCTTCCAATTTCTGGACCTTGGCAGCCATATACCCACCCTAGAATTAAAAGAAAAGGTAAACCAATCATTACATTTTATCTGCCCTGGTCATAAAGAAACACATAGATACACAGACAAATTCCATTCTGTCTAGAGACCAAGGTATAATGACCTCACCATGAACCACAAAGCAAGGCAATAAGAGTTAAAAATCAAGGACTTTTCTCTTTGTCAACACAACAATTTTATTACAATCTTATTATGAAAAAAGTTACTTTTAAAGGTATGTCAGTAACAATAAACTTAATACCACATAATACTGTTTATGCACATAACTGAGCAATTTACATTAATTAAACCAATTAGAAATTTGACAAGTGGTCTAGGAACAACTTTAGACTGGTCTCCACCATCTCCTCTACATATGGAGTTGAAAATGAACTACACATGAGGCTAAGAACAAAATGAATGACTCAATGGCTAAATTCTGGATCTAATCAATCTATTTGATAGTACTACTAACTTTCATTAGATAACATCAACCCCACAAAGAATATTAAAAACTGTCATTTTTACTAAACATCTTGACAGATCTATGAATTCAGTTACACTTTCCCTAAATGCTGAAATAATTAAGCCTGAATGATTTGATTATTAGGTCTTTAAATTAAAGCTGAAGGTGGCTAGAAGTGTTAAATTTCTCTTTCAAAATAGAAATGTTTTCATTGACTATCAAAATATTATATGCTCACTGTAAAAAAATTTTCAAAGCATTAAAAATTGGTATGATCCTATTCATTAACATTTTCCAGTGTTATACTCAAAGCATTTCTACTTCTAAGAGACTAGGGCACTTCCAAAAGTGGGTTTGCAGACAAGTCATAAAATAAGAAATTCATGGTTGAAACCCTGTGTAAAAGGCAAATTAGAATGCCTGATTTCTCCCTTCATTTTCAATGGAGAAAGTAGAAAGAACACTCTAACATTATTTTTGTAAAAATAATATTCTAATACACATACACACACACACACACCATATAAGGGGTTTTCAAAAAGCTTACAGAAATACGAACAATCTATGCACAAACATCAAATTTTTCTGCACCAAAATAAATTCACACTTTAATTCAATTTTTCTATAAACTTTTTTAAGTCCCCTCATAATTTATTTGACCAATACCTTATTACTTAACATTTCTGTATTTTCCTGTTTTCTAGTATTACTAGCATTGCTACAATTATATTATCAATAATAAATTTTTGTAGACTACCATATTTACTTCTTCAGGATAAAATTTCTAGTTTAGGGGTTAAAAGTTTATGAACATTGGAAATGCTTTCTTGTTTTTTCTTTTCTTTCTTTTTTTTTTAAGGCTTTTGCCATAAGACATGTGCACGCCTAGAGAGGGACAAAGAGGGACAGAAAGAGGAAAAGTGAGAAATCACCCCCAGGAGGATGGCCACATCACAATATCCTCTCCTCCATTCTCCTCTCAGGACTTTGGGCACACACACACACACGCCCAGTGTGATTTTTCAAGTCACCAGGTCTGTGATTTGAACTGTGGCTGGCAATGTGGGAATCTAGCACCTTAACATGTCGTTCGCTGGTGCCATGTAAACATTTTCAGTATGCTGAGAAAACTCAAGAGTTGGTGTCTAAAGTGATTTATAATTTAGAAAATGACTTAAATCACATTATAAACTAAAAGAAGAATGAAAAATACCTAGACAGTTCAATATAATTATTTCTTTTAAAACACACCCATTTTTCCCAGCCATCATTTTCAGCTCTCTTCCTCCATCCACCTCGCCTCATGGTGGAGCTTCTGTATTGGGGAAAAAAAGAATAGGTAAGTTTCACAAAATAACATGTTCCAAAATGATACTTTAATGTCAAGAAAAATTAGAAATTGAATTCAAATGTTTAACTAGCAAAAGTCAAAAGTATACTTACTACTAAGTAAACTTTTCCCAAAATGTATTACTCATTTTAAAATGAAATTTGTTCCTCAAATACTCTCCTCTAGGTAAGTATCATGTTTAAGTGGTAACTACTTCAAACAGGAACAATTTGTAAGCATTCCTGAACACCAATCCTAATACCCACTTACACAAAACATCACCAAATTCAACTAACATGGCCACATTTACTTGATTTGTTATCATTAATTAGCGTAATGGAATATAGCAAACATTTCCTTTCATGAGTATTCCTATAATACAGTTCTTCAATCTGACTTTGTTACTATATCCTGGACACTTGAGATTGCACTGATAGTGTTATTCACATATTCTGCAAAAAGCTCTAGAAGTAGTCAGTCAAAACAATACACCTTAGGGGACATGATGCTAACTAGCAAGTCTGGCATTCTCCTTAAGGTAACACTTAACCAATTATACTATAAAATGGCCAAGATGACTAAATGATGGCTCATCTCAAGTGTCAGCAAGATATAACACAATTCATACATCATAGCTCAAATGAAAACTCCATGTAAAGTTAAATTCTTCTAACTCAAATGGCTACATCTTGGGGTGAGGGAAACTGGACCATGAGGTAGTGATAAAATGTTATATATACTCTGCAAGTCTGACCCAAATGGGAAAGTCCCAGGTTCATTTTTGGAGCATGCCAAGCACTCATGTGGCCCATGAACCCGGGGCTGGCTGAAGCTGATAGTACCTGAGACCACAAGGGGTGGTGTCTGTCTATCTCGTGGAAGAAATGATTTTACGGGACCAGCAGCTAGTGTAATGGCTATGTTGCTGGACTCCCACGTAGTCGACCGCAGTTTGAGTCCTGGACCCGGTGGCTTAAACTCACGTCTGGCGTGTGTGCGTGCGTGCGTGCAAGATCTTGAGAGGAGAATGGAGGAGAAGGGATTGCTGCATGGTCAACCTCCCTGTGGGGTGATTTCTCACTTTCTGTCTCTCTAGTGAGTGCACACGCCCTATAGCAAAAACCTCTCCAAAAAAAAAAAAAAAAAGAAAG
>NW_006204133.1:3472422-3476363 GCF_000334495.1 Tupaia belangeri chinensis
GGTGGTGATTTTTTGCTTTCTGTCTTCACTTTCTGTCTTTCTAGTGAGTGCACACGCCCTATAGAAAAACCCTCTAAAAAAAAAAAAAAAAAGAAAGAAATGAGTTTACCAAACAAAAGGCTGTATCTTGAGAAATGACTGCATAAATTACCTTTCGTAAAATGTATATGACCTTTAGATATTTTTTTTTAGTAGCTATAAGTTTTATGTAAGTTTTATCAAATGACTACCATGAAGCCTTATACATAATCCTAGTCAAATCATCAGCTCTGATATTATCTGAGAATCTTTTACTGAATACCTTAAGACATGACACTTGAACCTCATGCATTAGATATTTTCTTCCAAATATTTTTGTTCTTGGTATACTGTAAGATTAAGTTTATCTTCACTGACATTTATATAACTCAGAAATTTTTATATTTAAAATATGTGTAAAAGATATACAGAAATATTCTGAGAATAAAGTCCCAGCAGAGAGACAAGATAATACAAATGTTCCAGGAGCACATGCAAAGTGCTGCAAGAACAGGCAGCAAAGTGATTTAATCCTAAGGAGAAAAGAGTTTTTTTCAAGTCTAGAGGCTACCAAGTGTTCATTTATCAAATTCCAAAACTGCCATATTTTCAAATTTTTCTTCTCTTTTCAGGAGGCTCACTTTGTCCAGTCCCAACTATTGATTATCTTAAAGTAGTCTAGGATATGTGGTAACACACAATTTTTTATTTCATATAAACCAAACCTATATATCTGCTATTACAAGCAAAGTTGTAAAGTTCTGACCATTATACACTAAGGATGCAGACTCACAATAATTAAATGCAACTGCGAATCTGCTAAATGAAGGTAAATAAAAGAACAAAATTTTTTTTTAAAGTTCAAGGGACCAGCAAGTAATGTAGTGCTTAACGTGCTGGACTCCTACGTAGCTGACCACAGTTCGAGTCCCCAACTCAGCAGTTTGAAACTCATGACAGACATGTGTGCGTGTGTGCTCAAAATCCCAAGAGGAAAATGGAGGAGAAGGGACTACAGCATGGCCATCCCCTCTGGGGTATGTGTGTGTGTGTGTGTGTGTGTGTGTGTGTGTGTGAGATTTCTTGCTTTCTGTCTCTGTCTCTCTGGTGAGTGCACATACTCGATAGCAAAACTCTTTTAAAAAGGTTCAATTCATCTGCCCATTCACTTAAGAGCCCCTTTTAAGATTTATTGCATACCTGCTGCAAAGGCCATTAGGAAACCCTTACTGAGAGTTTGACAAGAGTAGACAAGTATGAAACAGAGTTGAAAGAAAAAAAAAAAACAGGAATTAGAAGTTTCCTCCTCATTCCAAAGTAACAAAACTATCCCAGGCAAATGCTGAAAGCTTTGAAAAATACGTAAAAAGTGGGACCAGCAGTTAGTGTAATGGCTATGTTGCTGAACTCCCATGTAGTTGACTGTGGTTCGAGTCCTGGACACAGTGGCTTAAACTCACACCAGGCGCGTGTGCATGCGTGCCCAAGATCCCGAGAGGAGAATGGAGGAGAAGGGATTGTGGCGTGGCCATTCCCCCTGGAGGGTGATTTCTAGCTTTCTCTCTCCCTGTCTCTCTTTCTTTTTGGTGAGCACACCGCCCTATAGCAAATCTCTCTCAAAAAAAAAAAAGGAAAAGAAGGGAACCAGCAGTTAGCGTAATGGCTATGTCGCTGGACTCCCACGTAGTCGACCGCAGTTCGTGTCCCGACCTGGTGGCTTAAAACTCACGCCGGGCGCATGTGCGTGCGTGCCCAAGATCCCAAGAGGAGAATGGAGAAGGGATTGCGGCGTGACCATCCCCCCTGGGGGGTGATTTCTCGCTTTCTGTCTCTATGTCTCTCTCTGTCTGTCTGGCGAGCGCACGCAAAAAAAAAAAAAAACTCAAAAAAAAAAAAAAAAAAAAAAAGGAAAAGAAAAGAAAAATATGTAAAAGGAAAGAATAAAGTACTGATATTTGTAATTTTACCATTTCCTCTACCTTGGTCCATTAATAGCAAACTTGTATTAATATATGTAACTCAAATAAGACTAACAAAAAGGGGAAAGGAAACAGAGTAATATTTCATTTTATATATTACAAATTCTACTTTTGAGAAAATTGGTTAACAGTGAACTACATAATTTGGACTAACCAAAAAAAACTGAGAAAAGAAGCCTAGACAGAAAACAGTTTTAAAAAACTGTCTTAAGACACAAAAAGTCTAACAAATAGTGAAAAGTTACTAGCCAAGAGTCAGAAGAGGACAAAATTGTATAAAGGAGTTCTGCCTCATCTCTCCTTCCTGAAGATTGTTTTCTTTTGAGGGCATCTGGTGAGTCTGGATGGGTGGAGATTGGGCAAGTCGACACACACACTACACTAGGACAACTGGCATCCATGGTTTCCAAAGATATAGATTCCCCATATTTGGGGTTGGGCCCTTACGAGTAAGAAGAAACTGGAGTTCTGGCCCAATGCCCAGCGAAAAGCCAGAATCCATGTGCATCTAAGGTGGGCCTAGCCCTGCCTCTTTAACTGGTAAAAGCCTCTGCCCCAAAACGCTCCTTCAGGCCCAACACCCAGTGAAAAGCCAGGATATAGAAAGTAACTTATAATCCATCAGATGACCAGAAACCACCACTACAACGTCACAAGAAATATGGGAAATCAAGAAAATATCTCTCCCCCAAGGGGAAAGAACAACCCTTCATAATCCACAGACAGTACAATGGAACCTGTGAAAATGTCAGATAAAGAATTTAGGATATTCATAGTGACAGAGCTAACAGAGCCGCAAGATAAGAGACAACAAACTCCAGAAAATGCAGGAGAAAAGAGGCAGGAGGTGAGGAAGTTCTTCCACTATCTGAAAGAGGAAATACACACCATAAAAAGAATCAAATGAAACTGTCAGAGATGCAGGCTGTAATACAGAAAATTAAAACCTCCCTTGAAAGTATTAAAAGCAGAGTAGATCATGCAGAAGATCCAATCTCAGACGGAAAAGAGAAAACTTCTGACCTAGAAAATTTCACAATACTGAGAAAATGATTGCCCAAAAAAAGAGAATATATGAGTAATACTAGATACCATTAGACACCCAAACATCTGGATAATCAGTATTCCAGAAGGTGAAGAAACTAATCAGGGCATTGATAATCTATTCCATGAAATGCTGGAAGAAAACTTTCCAAACCTAGAGAGGCATTAAAATATCCAGACCCAAGAAATACCAAGGACCCCACAGAGAATCAGCCCAAGAAGATCTTCTCCAAGGCACATCATAGCCAGATTGACCAAAATCACAGACACAGATAAGATACTGAAACTGGCAAGAGAGGAGAGTTGAGGCCTTCCTTCAGAATAGGATTCCTCATGGCTCCTGCAAACTAGTCATTTCAGGGGACAGGAAAAATGAAGATTTTCTACTGATAATTCAGCCTCCAGAAAACAAAGCTAGCATGATTGAACTTCAAGAATTCGAAAGAAACACACCATCCATCAGATGACAAGAAATCACTGCAGGACCACAAGAAATATGGGAAAGCAAGAAAATACCTCTCCTCCAAGACAAAAGAATAACTCCTCTTCATCCACAAGCAGTTCACTGCAAATCATGGAAATGTCTGATAAACAATTGAGAACATTCATAATGGCGAAGCTAAATGAAATGGAAGAGAAGAGAGACAATGAACTGCTAAAGTAGAAAGAAATTGACAAGTTCCAGGAGGTGAGGAAATTCTTGCAAGATCTAAAAGAGGAATTACATGCTTTACAAAAGAGTCAAGTGGAACTGTTAGAGATGAAGTCTAAAATACAGGAAGTCAAAATCTCCCTTGAAAGTATTAAAAGCAGACTGGATCATAAAGAAAATAGAATCTCAGTCATAGAAGAGAAAATGGCTGGCCTAGAAAAATCCACCACGAAGACTGAGAAAATGGC
>NW_006204133.1:3477457-3477864 GCF_000334495.1 Tupaia belangeri chinensis
ATATCAGCTGTGTTTGCTATGAAAATATTTAGATTAAGATCTTTAGTAATTCAATAAAAAATGGGGGGAAACAGTATAGAAAGTAAACATAGATACCAGAGACAGTGTGGGAAGAGAGTGGGAGATGGTAGAGGGTAAAAGATAGGGAATCAAGGATGGGGGGAAAAAAAAACAAAACATACAGGAAACTAGAAATGGAAAATTATTTGTTGGCAATAACATGTATGTTGCTGTGCTTGACTGAGACAATATACAGTGTACTCGGGATGGAAAATCTTATTTTGTATGCTGTAATGATGTACAGTGAATGAATGCAAATAAATAAATTTAAATAAAATAAAAAAGAATCTGTAAAGTCTTGATTTTACAGATCATATGGTCAATCCTTGAAAATTTCCCTGGCGGGG
>NW_006204133.1:3478020-3489190 GCF_000334495.1 Tupaia belangeri chinensis
TAAAACTCACGCCGGGCGCATGTGCGTGCATGCCCAAGATCCCGAGAGGAGAATGGAGGAGAAGGGATTGCAGCGTGACCATCCCCCCTGGGGGGTAATTTCTCACTTTCTGTCTCTATATCTCTCTCTGTCTGGCGAGCGCACGCGCCCTACAGTGAAAATCTCTCTCTCAAAAAAAAGAATAAATGAATTAATAATTTTTAAAAAATAAACAAACTGATTTGAACAAAATAAAAAAGAAAGAAAGAAACTTCTGCCAGACTAGTAGATCAAAAAAAAAAAAAAAAAAAAAAACTGGCAAGAGAAAAATGAAAAGCTAACCCCAAAGATAATCCCATCAGGCTAATATAGGACCTCTTGCCGTAAACAATGCAAGCAAGAAAGAATGGGAAAATATATTCAAAGTATTAAATAAAAAACAATTTCAATAAAAAATACTGTATCTGGCAAGATTATCCTTCATGTGGGAAGAAAAGATAAAAACATTCTCAGATAAACAAAACCTTAAAGAATTTACCAACACCAGACTGGCCCTTCGAGAAGTTCTGAAGGAACTACTATACCAGGAAAACTAAAAACAGACAGACAAATAAATAAGAGAACAAAAAATGACCAAAAAAAAAGACCAACTTAATGGTAGGGACAAGTTCTGAAATATAAATAATAATGCTAAATGTTAGTGGAAAAGTCAGACCACAGTTACACTGCAAATTTAACAAAAGAGATTACGGCCCTTCGAGAAGTTCTGAAGGAACTACTATACCAGGAAAACTAAAAACAGACAGACAAATAAATAAGAGAACAAAAAATGACCAAAAAAAAAGACCAACTTAATGGTAGGGACAAGTTCTGAAATATAAATAATAATGCTAAATGTTAGTGGAAAAGTCAGACCACAGTTACACTGCAAATTTAACAAAAGAGATTACAGAGATGAACTGGTGAAACAGAATTCTCTGACTTTTTTCTAAAACATTACTGATTTTCTTTTATGCTCTGTCTTCCAGATTATTTTCTTTTGAGTTGCTTGGTTCAGCAACTTGTTAAAAAAATAATAATTTTTAAAATTAAACATTAATTCTTCTACCTTCCTGACCCTACTGAAATTGGAAAGTATTTGTGAGCATTCTTATTTTTGTGGCAGAATGGTTATTTGGATAAGTTCAATAACAATAGTATCTGTTGCCTTGCCTCAAAAACTGAATTCTTATGGAACTTTGTGCAAATAACAGACCAAATTGAGATTAACCTTTTTTTTTTTTTTTTTGGCAAATAAATTAGTTTAGACTTCTCTTTAGTAAAAGGGGGAATGGAGAGAGAAAAAAAATGTTTCAGAAGAAAATTACAGTGCACTTGTCACTATATTCTAGCTTTGTCCATACGTTAAGATTTTTTTATGAGTCAATAAAATGTGGGGGAGGAGTTTAATATGGAAGGGAGAGAGGGGAAAAGGGAAGAAAAAAACGGGTAAAAGTATGTTTAACTGACAAAAAATTAGAAGCTCTTTTCTGATAGCTTATGGATAATAATGCATATGGTAATATCCTTGTCTTGACTGACATGCAAGGTATTTGTGTTGGAAAAAGAAATGTATACTGTAAAGACATGATAAAATCTAAAATTAAAATTAATTAATTAAAAAAAGAATAAACTGGAAGTAGACCAAAGTTTGTAGAAACTGAACACTGCCTTACATATTTCAATAAAATAGATTAAATTAGTCCTAGATTGTGGATCCCAAAAGGCAGCTGGCAGAAGCAAATGTAAATCCTCTATGAAAGATGATGACAAGCTCCAAAAGTTCACTTATTTCTACAAACCATTTTGCAAATATGTCTCGCACAGGAATAAAAATAACTCAGCACATGCATGCACCCAGATACATACACAAATAATGAATCAAGAGAAGAAAATAAACAGACCTACAGAGATCACATATAGGTAAATTTAACATAGACTTTAAAATAATTGTGCTTACTATGTTCAAAGAGATAAAAATAAGTTTCAGAGTAACTATAAAATGTACAAAAAAACTAAATAGCAATTCTAGAATGAAAGCTACAACATTAAATTTTCATAATTAGATAAGAGCAATAGGAATATCTAAAAATAAGTTGAGGGGTTGTTGGTAGCACAGCAGTAAAATGGGACACTCTATAAGGTTGACCTACATGGGAAGGAAGGTTCTGGGTTTGTGTTTAGAAACCTTCTAGAGTACTCGAAGCTCCTATGTGCCCCAATCTAAGGCTGGTTGGGATTGGGGGGTGGATTACAACATAAAGACCCTGTAAGGAGTGGTATAGGGGTGTGTGTGTGTGTGTGTGTGTGTGTGTGTGTGTGTGTGTTGTTTAAGTAAGAAATAAACTTTTAAAAATGAAAATAAGAGAAGAAAACAGGCATAGCATGATGGCACAAAAAGATGGAGAATATGGAAAGAAGGGAGAAAAAGAATACAGAGGTTGCCTAGGAAGATCTAACAATAAACTTTAAAAACAAGGAGAGAAAAAGAAAATACAACTAAACATAAATTAAGCTACAAATTCAAGAAGCCCAAAGAACCCTAATGAGGAACAAATGACAAATCTATACTGAGAGATATAATGTAGAATTATAGAAAACCAAAGGCAGAAAAAAAACTCAAACGTTATAATGGATGAAGAGCACAGAGAGATTCCATTCAAAATACTCAAAGGTACAGCAATTAGGCAGACAAAAAACAACAGAAGCCAACAAAACAATGGGAGCCAGAAGAAAAGATTGCTGAAAGAAAATAATCACTAACTTAGAATGCTATACTGAGGAAATAAAGACATTTTGAGGTACATAAAAACTGAAGTTAGGGCTATCAACAAACTTGCATTAAAGAAAACTAAGGATATCCCTCAAAAGGAGAAAAATTACCTTATATTTTTCAGAAGATCAAAAATGCAGAGAAAATGCAGCCAGGAAAACAGTAATTTCTGGAAAAATCCATGTTACATAATGACAGAATGAAATTACTATAATGATGATAAATCTATTATTGTTTGTGGTATTATACATAAATGAATCAAGACTATGAATAAAATCTGAGGATAAGGGCAAGTGTTTTTAGTCTAGGCTCTACCACTGACCTGGCTTCACAGGTATCTGGTAAACTTCCATCTCTGGGTCAAATTCTGTGTTTAATGGACAGCACTATGATGGACATTTCCCCAAAAAGTGGTATAAAGATAAAGTTAGTGATACACTTTTTTTTTTTTTTTTTTTAAGATTTTTGCTATAGGGTGTGCGCACTCACTGGAAAGACAGAAAATTGAGAAATGCCTTCCCCGCCCTCGCCAGGGGGAATGGCCACACAGCTATCTCTTCTCCTCTAGGGATTTTGGATACACATGCACACATGCCCAGCGTGAGTCTCAAGCCTCCAGGTCCAAGACTTAAACTACAGTCAATCACCTAGGAGTCCAGTGATGTAACCACCACACCAGCTGCTGGCCCCAGTGATAAACTTGATGCCAACAAAAAACACAGGTAGAATTAATTAGTTATTTAGAAAGTTCATGATAAGACTATAGTGCTTCCTTTGACATGAGAAATCAGAAAGTAGCTAACATTAAATCTATTCTTGGAAACTGTGATATGTCACAAAGGAAAGGGATATATTCTGCTAAACAGTAAGGATCTTCAAAAAAGAGGCTCTGCCAGTGCCTCTGTAGCACTGCCAGGGAAAGTTCTTCACTCTAGAGACTTATCTGCTTCTTCCCTACAATGGAAGAGGGCCAAGAATGGGCACTACTTGACAGAAACATTTCTCAGAAATGTAAACACATTCCCTTTGTTCTCACCTTCTGTGTTTCAAGCAGCTTCTGGAATAATAATGTGTCCTCTGGACTAAACCTACTAAAAAGAGATTTCCCTGAATTGACAAGCCATCCAATTATCAAGCTAGACTTGTAAATAAAAGCTGTCTTCTATCATAGTTTTCAGAGAAAACTTGCAGCTGGGTTTCCAATCTAATTCCACCTGCTTGACCTTGAGGAATGTGACAAATGTTTCTGAAACTGAAATGCAAAGCCTATTAATAAAATCACCTAAACTTCTTACCCAACAACATTAATGGACAAGCCAATTACTGGGTTTCAAAAAACTAGTCTAAAAAAATGGATGGAGGGTGAATTCATGTATAGAGTACCTTTAGCACTAGAATTTAGTGTACACTCTTGACAAACAGTAGCTACTACTGTAGTAATAGACCTGCCAGTACACAGAGAAAAATCATGAGATCACATATGTGGGGTCTTCAGAAAGTTCATGGAAAATATGTATTATGAAAAAAAACTTGGTGGATTTCAAGAGTTTTTATACCAAAATATACCTTGTACTTTGCTTTAATTTTTCTACTAACTTTTTGAAATCTGATAAATGGAAGCCCTATGAAAACTATAAAGTCTGTATCATTAGTTATTTAATTTTTAAAAGAATTATTTTATTTAACTTTATCATCATGATTATTTTAATTTGACTGGAGAGAAGACACAGAAAGAAAGAGGGAAAGTGAGAAAGCAAGCTATGAAGTCTAGGACTCAAACCACAGTCAGTCATGTGGGAGTCCATCACCCCAAACAACCACCACACCACCTGCCAGCCCCCTCATTAGTTATTTTAAATAAGCTACTCATGACATACAACATAATGGAAAGGGCTGTAGATTTACTGATACAAGATCTAGGCTCAAACCACAATTCTACAACTGCTTCAAATGACTTGGGATAAGTAAGACAGTGCTGAGGCAGACATCTCTTAACCTACAAGAAAGCTTTGAAGCCAGCAGGTGACGTGGTGGTTAAGGCACTGGACACTCCCACATGATCTACCATGGTTCAACTCCCGGACATGGTGGCTTGCTTTCTCACTTTCTCTCTCTCTCTCTGGTTAAATAAGTGAATGAATAAAATTAAATAAATAATTCTAGCACTAAACAGAATATCTGTAGGGCTGTTTGTGTATATAGGGTGCATGTGGTAGGGGAGAAAGAGCTGGGGGGTAAAAATAGCAAGCAAGTAAGGGTCCCTATTTTGGCAGTTTTTCTTGAAATTTTAGATTTGAGGTCTGAATATGAATGCTCTTAAAGGAAAAGCTCAACAACATGAATAACTGGTAACTAAAAACTAAGTTTAAAGACTTCTAGGCTCTTTTATGTTTTCCCACATGACTCTATAAAATGGACAAGAAATATTTCAACTCTTGAAATGATCACAAATTAAAACTCACCTATAAGCTAAAACTGTAAGTTAAAACTCAAATTAGAGGCTGCCGATGTAGCCAGCCCAATGTCAACAGTTGGACAGGTGAAACAAGTTTGAACAAATGGCAGAGCAGCTGTGTCTGTAATGAGCCCAGTGGACCTGAAGACCTATAATGCAGTCTTCCCAACTCTCCCTGTTCTCCTAATGATGATATTCAAAATTATACAAAGAGTTTCATTTACAGACCTGCTTATTGAAAAATATAACAAGATTACTTATGCATGCTTTTCCCCCTTCAGTTTATCTTTCACTAGCAAACACTAATATCAGTACACTCTGGATGAAGCTGGTCAAATTCCGCTAAAGAGAACTTCATTCTGTCTTCCTTACTATGGTTACTAGTGAATTTTAATATCTACCCAGGTAATGACTCACCAACAAAAGCAACCATTTTCATCCAAAAATGGTATTTTGTCTACTTCCTAAAGGTTTTCTTTCTTTCTTTTTTTTGAGAGATTTTTGCTACAGGGCACATGCACTCACCGGAAAGACAGAGAAAGACACACACACACACACACACACACACACACACACACACAGAGAAAGAGAAAGCGAGAAATCACCCCCCAGAGGATGGCTACACTGCAAATCCTTCTCCTCCATTTTCCTCTAGGGATTTTGGGTACACATGCACATATGCCTGGTGTGAGTTTTAAGCTGCCAGGTCTGGGACTGGAACCACAGTCAACTATGTGGAAGTCCAGGGACGTAATCATTCCACCATCTGCTGGTCCCACTAAAAGAAAGTCCTAAATAGCCCATTACACACCAGCACAATTCATACCTCCTATCAAAAAATAGTCAAATACATTTCACTTGTTGGTTATATATTGGTAATACTAAGTTGATTTTAAGTGGCTTTTTTATTTTCTTTGAAAGATTTTTGCTATAGGGTTCATGTTCTCGCAGGAGAAACAGAGAAAGTGAGAAATCACCCCTCAGGAGATGGCCACGCCACAATTCCTTCTCTCCACTCTCCTCTTGGGATTCTGGGCACATACGCACACACACCCGAAGTGAGTTTCTAGCCGTCAGGCCCAGGACTCGAATTGCAGTTGACCGTATGAGAGTGCAATGCCTTAACCACCATGCCGCCTGCTGGCCCCTTGAGTGGCTTTTCATCAATCTCTTTACCAGTCGTATGTAGATACGTGGACTTATCCTACTTTCATTTAATAGTTATTTAAGAAATATTTGCTGAGGACCAGCAGGTGGAGTACTGGTTAAAGTATTGGATTCCCATACAATGGACTGTGGTTCAAGTCCCAGACCCGGTGGCCTGAAATTCACACCGAGTGTGCATGCATGTGTGACCAAAATTCCAAGAGGAGAATGGAGAGGTGCAGTGTGGTCATCTCCCTGGTGGGTGATTTATTGCTTTCTCTCTCTCCATCTCTCCAGTGAGCATGCACACCCAATAGAAAAAATTGCTCTTTCAAAAAAAAAAAAAATTTGCTGAATGACCTGAAGATATGTGAACACATACGAAATGAAAAAACGTGCACATAACAGTAGTGTAACATCACTCACAAATGTAACACAAGTTCCAAAAAAGGCAGACTCGTGTCGACCTCATCTCTCAGCAAAGTGAAATGAAACAAATTCCTGCATCTCTACCCAAGACACCTTTTTCTGTCCTTAGTCTCTTTACCTTATCTTTCAATTCTTTGCTAAGGCATCTACTGAAAATTAAGAAACTAGATAACAAGCAGCTTAAGGTTTGATTTATCCAGGGACATCTGTAATTGGAGGACTTCATGACTATGCAATGGATAAAGAATAATCTTTCAATTTTATTTTTGCATATAAAGAATCTAGAACTTTATCTTATAACTCATATACAAAAATTAACTAAAAATGTGTGCTGTAACATGAATGAGCCGTGAGCACATGCTAAGTAAATGTGCCCATTCATAAAAGGGCAGACTGTGTGAGGTATTTAAAGTAGTTAAAATCACAGAGACAGAAAGTAGTATGGGGCCAGCCTATGGCCTGGTAATTAACAACTGGATCCCAAAAGGTTGACCACATGGTTCAAGTCCCTGACCCAAGCTTGAAAATCATGCCAGGCACATGTTCATGTGTATCCAAAATCTCAAAAGGATGGCGAAATGAAAGAAAAGGAATCGTAGCATGAACATGCCCCATGAGGGGTGCTTTTCCACTTTCCCTCATTGTCTTTCTGTCTCTCTCCAGCAAGCTCATGCACCCTCTGGCAAAATTTAAAAAAAAAAAAAAAAAAAAAAAAGTTAAGTACAATTGCAGTTTGGGGTGTTAGGTGGGGCAGTTTAAAACAGAGTCTTGTGTTTACAATCACCTACCGCATCAGCTTTCCAAGAAGCTGGGCCCATAGGCATGTACTATGCTTGGCTTCATTTTATTTTTCAAAAGTGCTAGAAATTGAAAGGGCCCTCACATGGTCTCTGTCTGCCAAGCAGCTGCTCCCAGCACTACTATAGCTGGGCCATATTAAGGGGTAGCAGTATTTCAGGCAAGGCGAAAGAGATTTGGAGATGGATAGCAATGATGATTGCAGGACAATGTGAATATACTTAATGCCACTAAACTCACTTTAAAACGTTAATTTTTTGGTATATGTATTTTACCAATTACAAAATTTGCAAAAATTTAAAGGAATCCAAGAAAGTTAGAAAGAAAGAAAGAAGAAAATTAAAGAAAAGAAAATTAAAGAAAAGAAAAGAAAAGGAAAAGAAAAGAAGAGAGGGAGGGAGGGAAGGAGGGAAGGAGGGAAGGAAGGAAGGAAGGAAGGAAGGAAGGAAGGAAGAGGAAAAAAGGAAGAGAGGGAGGAAAACAAGAACTTCTGAAGCCAAAACAGCTTGTAGGCAGCTGGGATCATTGAGACTGGCAAGCAAGCTACTGAGAACAGGGTAACCAACCTATCAGTATGTGCAGTTGGAAGACAAAGCTGGGAAAGGGGTACTTTAAGAAATCTGTACAGCAGTATCTGGGATTTTTTCCTCTTTGGAATTAGGGGCAGCAGGAGGTCTACTGCAGAAGTTATTTACAAGAAACAGGTATTGCCCTTGTGAGTGACTAAGTAAATGTAGTTCTAGCACAAAGACACTGAAGTATGACAACACATGGTCCAATGTGCTCTTATTTTGTTCTTAAATGGTAGTCTTTAACACCAGAGAAACAGGATTCTATATAACATTTAGACACAAATACAGCTGCTTTGAGAATTTGTTTTGTCTTGATCTTAGAAACCATCACTAAGACTATGGTTCTCAGACTGCTGACATTTTAAGACACTGCTGAATTTCATAATCCAAGGGAATAGAGCATTCTTCCAGACCTATCCCACACACTACAGTCAGGTTCTGACTTGGAAGAGACTCTATCAAGCTATTTAAAACAGAAACAAAAATTAGATACCTAGCTCAGGAACATTGTGTCCTTGTATCAATTTCCACAGAAGCACAACTACTGGCTGCCGCCTTTAGCGTATGAATTATTATTATTTTTAGCTTTTATGGATTCTGAACCAAGGTGACAGTTTACATTATAAAGATAGTGCTGTATTTCATGTATTTAAGATACTTTCAAAAATATATAAAAATAAAAGTCCAAGATATTTAGATCTCAGTTTACTCCTAGCCCAGCAGAATCCTTTTTTTTTTTTTTACAATTTTTTCACCTTCCATACTGTGAAACATTTTCCTGTTACCAACTTTTTTCTGCTGCAATGAAACAATTTTTATACTAGATGAGAGGCCATCTTGATTAACATCAAATAGACACAGAATTCAAAGAAATTTAATCTATCAAACTGTAGCATACAGTATCCTAAAGAAAAAACATTGGTTTTGAGACATAAGTCTTTTCTCAGAATGTGTCTGACCACTCCACCTTTGCTTGAGACATTCTCTATTATTCTCACATTACTGATTTGTGTTTATATACTGCTTTGTCATGTTGCCAAATATTTGGTCTTCCTACCTGCTGCTTTTCAAAAAAGCTTGTCCTGCTCTATCATAAGAGCAGTACAATTTTATTATAGAAACTAGCAAACAGAAAAAAGTAGGGCAAAAATTACCCATATACCCACCATCTTAAAAATTCACTTGTTGACTGACACTTTGTATGTATTTCCTTTATTTCATTGTCTATTAATTATTTTTCTTCTAGTCTCTTTCTCTCTCTCTCTCTCTCTCTCTCTTTTTTTTTTTTTTTTTTATGGTCATACAGCATGTGCACGCACCAGAGACAAAAAACAGTATAAGGAACAGTGAGAATCACCTCCACAGGAGAAATGGCCCCACTGCCATCTCGTCTCCATTCTCGTCTTGAGATTTTGGGCGCGCGCACACACACACACACACACACACACACACACACACACACACACACACACCAGGCCCCGTGTGATTTTCAAGCTGCCAAGTCTGGGACCCCAGCTAGTGCCTTACTCACTAGGCCACCTGCTGGCCCCTAACTTTTTTTTTTTTTTTTAACAAATTTAAATTCCTTTAACTTTATTCTCCCCCCCCCATCAAGGTTTTGCCACCAGGCTCATGCACTCATCAGAAACAGCAAAAGAGAAAATGAAATATCACCTCCCAGGGGGTTGGGCATACTGCAATCTTTATGCTCCTGCTGGGTATGCACACACAAGCGCCCGGTGACTTTCAAGCCACTGGGTTTGGCCACGCCACAATCCCATCTCCTCCTTTCTCCTGCTGCAATTTTGGGCATGCACACCAAAGGCCAGTGTGATTTTTCAGGTCGCCCCATCCAATACTCGAACCATGGCTGGCCATGGAGTCTAGTGCCTAGACCACTACATCACCTGCCTGGCCCCAATTCAAACTATTTGTACTTATACTGACCACTAATAATACCTTATGTTTCCACAGTGCTTTTATTTTCCAAAAGGCTCTTTACATCTACCATTTATCTTTCCAATACGTCTACAGCTTAGGCATACCAAGTACTATTTATTTTGCACATAGATGCCTTTTAGAGAGAGAAGCAAAAATGTTCAATAAGGCTGCACTGCTGGTCTGCAGTATAAAATCATAAATTTTTTAAAAACAAAACTGTGTTCCTAAATCTTTCATGAAGAAAATAACAAAGGTATTGAAAAAGAGAGTAAAAACATTCCTGACTTGAACTAGCCTAATACAATTCAATATAACAGAAGCTTCTTCACCAAGGAATCTAGCTGTTTAAGTGATGCCCTCTTCATGCCCCTTACTCTTCCACTGTACCCCAGAATACTAGTCCTATGTAAGAATTTCTGCTTGAGTTAAAACCTGGGTCAGCTATTTGGACCCTCTGAGATAACAGCCTTAACTGGAGGAGTCCTACCCAGCGGGATTCCAGGACCGGCCTGAGCCCCTTGACCTTTGAGCACCGCTTCCGATAGGTTGGCAAGGCCGCTACTGTACCCCCCCCCCACCTTGGAAGAAGCTTGGGTCAATTAGCATGTCAGCAAGGCCTTTTGCTATTCGCTCAGGGAACTGTAGTAGCCTTGCTGGGAAGTGACCCCCCTCTGACTCCCCGATATATTACTATAAAAGAATTACATAGTTTTCTCATACATCTTTGTAGTAAGATTTCCCCCAAATTCCCCGACCACTCCCCTTTACCCTGACCACTTACTGTTAATTACAACACTTCATTGGGCACAATAAAGGGTGTGCTAAAGTTCTTCTTGATCTTTGGAAGGCCTTTCAAAACACATTTAATATAAACTTTTTGTTTGTTTTTTGTTTTTTGGAGAGATTTTCACTGTAGGGCGCGTGCGCTCGCCAGAGAGAGACATAGAGACAGAAAGCGAGAAATCACCCCCCAGGGGGGATGGTCACGCCGCAATCCCTTCTCCTCCATTCTCCTCTCGGGATCTTGGGCACGCACGC
>NW_006204133.1:3489632-3506680 GCF_000334495.1 Tupaia belangeri chinensis
ATTGTTGAATTGTATCGATGATTAATAGACCTGCCCTTAATCAAACCCTGAATAGAATCTTTGATCTCTATTGTTAAAACTTTATGAATTGATAATTAGAACATGTAGCCCCTCACCCGTTCACTTGCATGTATCGCATTTTCAATAAAAAGGCATGATGATTCCTTGCAGTTGTCACTCCTCAGAGAGCAATCTCTGGGAGTGTCCAGCTGAGGACGTGCATGAAAAGGCACCGAAACCTTAGTCTTCCTTTCCAGCTTCGCCTCCGATGAGTCAATCCACCCCGGCCAAGGCTGACCCTGGCACTTAACCATAGAATTTTAACAACACAAGAGCTAGGGGCTGACCACAGCTGGTATACCGGACCTGATGGCTTTCTTTCTCACACTCTCTCTGTCTGTCTCTCCCTGGTGAGCACACAAACCCTGTAACAAAAAATAAATAAATAAATAAATAAATAAATAATAAATTAAATAATAGCTCTTGGGGGAAAAAAATGCTAGGGACCAGCAGGTGGCGTGGTAGTCAAGGCAGGTAGATCCCACATGATCAAAGGTGCAGTTCAATTCCCAGTGGCTTGAAAAACATGCTGTGTACATGTGCATTCATGCCCAAAATCCCAAGAAGAGAATGAAGAAGGGAATGTGGCTTGGTCATCCCTCCAGGAGATGCTCTCTCTCGTGCCCCAGTAAGCGCACATGATCTACAGCAAATTACAGAAGAAAAATAAAAATACGTAGGCTAGCATTCTCTGACCCCTATAGCCACCATCACCACTTCCTTCCCTAGTAACTTACTCCCCTAATGACAGTACAGGGAGGGAGTCATGCCTCTGAGATGGCTTGCTTCCTCTAAGTTTGCTCCTACTGTTCAACTCCTTTTAATATTCTAGCTTGCTGGGGGACAGTGCAGCACAGAGCAGAACATGTAGCTGTGCCTTTGAGAGAGTAGTCTGTCTGCCCGACTCTTCCTCCCATTTTCTAAGTTACCCTTTAATACTAAACTTTTATCCAATCATCTATGGAAATCTCTGCTTCATTTTGGTCTCAGGGCCCAAAGACTAGCATCTGTCCTGGGTCAGCCATATATGTAACAGAAGGAATAAAGAAAACAGGTATTACAAAATGGGTTCCTAGACCCCAATAAGACAATATTCACAAGAAAAAGCAGACACAGAAAGCTTCAACCTTTCTGTTAACTGGTTCTCTGAACATAAGCACATCACAATCAGACAAATCTTAATTATTTGAAATGTGGAAACAGATGGACCTGATAAATACTAGTCTTTGGCAATTTTTAAAATGTGTAAGATTCCAGGGCCAGCTCTACAGAGCAGTGGTTAAGCATAGAGCACCAGGAGCCAGATCCCACATGGCAACCAGTTCAAACCCTGAACTGAGAGCTTGAAAAACACTGTGTGTGTGTGCATGAATGCCCTAAGCCCCAGAAGAATGGACAATGGAGGAAAACGAACTGTGGCATGACCACACCTCACTGGAGGGTGCTTTCTCTCAGGTTAAGAGTACAGTCCTCTGGCAGTTTAAAAAAAAAAAAAGTGTAAGATTCCAAATAGCTATCCATTTTTTAAAAAGCTTTAAAAGCTGGACTGGCAGGTGGCATGGTAGTTAAAGGCACAGGACTCCCACATGGCCAACCAGTTTGAGTCCCAGACATTGTGGCTTACTTTGTTATCTCTCCCCCTCTCTGGCCAAATTAAAATCAATAAGTAAGGGACCAGCTGATGGCATAATGGGTAAGTTGCTGGACTCGCACGTAGTTGACCATGGTTAGAATCCCAGACTCGGTCCCTTAAAATTCATGCCGGGCACTCGTGTGTGCCTGCAGCATGGCCATCTCCCCGGGGGTTGATTTCTCGCTGTCTCTCTCCAGCGAGTGCACACACCCTATATCAAAAATCTCTCTTAAAAAAAAGTTAAAAAATTCTTAAAAAAAAAAAAAAAAAAACACTTTTAATAAGAGCATACATATTATGTAACTTTTTCCTATTCTCACAAAAAAAGCAAGATATACTTCTCTCTAGATCTGGCTGTGTGGTAAAGAACTTTACCCAAAGTTCTTTGTCCTCGGTTCCTGGGGAGGTGATCTCTAAGACCTTGAAATATCCTGTTAAATCCTGTGTTTTTCTTGAAAGCTTTAGGCCATGGCATTAACAACTTCCTGAAGAGATGGAGAATAAAGATCAATGATACCAGCAGTCAATCATATCCAAGTGACCAAACCTCAATACAAATTCTGAACAGCAAGATTTGGACAAGTTCCCTAGTAGGCTACTCTTGAGGACATCACGTATCAGCACCAGAAGTTAGTTATCACTGTCCACTGACTCTACTGGTAGAGGATCATGGGAAAGTCACACATGCAACATCTCTGTGTGTCACATGCATCTCTTCCCTTGGATTATTTTAATTTGTATTTCATAGTAATAAATCCAACCACAAGCACAAGAGCTTTCGGGAGTCCTATGAGCCCTTCTGGTAAATTACTGATCTGGAGGGTGGTCCTGGGACCCCAAATTCTGTAGCAGCTGAGTGGCAATGACCTTCAGTAGTCATTCTCTTTTTTTATTTAGAGGTTTTCGCTATAGGGGCGCGTGCGCTCGCCAGAAAGACAGAGACAGAGAAACAGAAAGCGAGAAATCACCCCCCCGGGGGATGGTCACGCTGCAATCCCTTCGCCTCCATTCTCCTCTCAGAATCTTGGGCACGCACGCACACGCGCCCAGCGTGAGTTTTAAGCCACCGGGTCTGGGACATGAACTGCGGTAGACTATGTGGGAGTCCAGTGACATAGCCATTTACGCCAACTGCTGGTTCCCTCTTTTCTTTTAGTAACAGAACACCTCTCCTACCCTACCCCTCTCAGGGGAAAGCAGGGATACTAATAAGAGACATTTCCCAGGCAACTTTAAAACCATGAGGAGTGCCATGTGACTAATCATTAACCAACGAGATGTGAATATTGTGTACAAAATTTGTACCATATTCTTAAAGTAAGTTGTTTACTTTTGTCTAGAATGCTGTTGTAACATAAGCCAACCTCAACCACTGAAAAGAGGACAATACTCCAGGGAATGGCTAAGCAAACAGATGACACCTGGTATGCAAATGACCTAAAATGCAAAGCTGTTTACCTGCTGTGGACTGCTTGCCTCTCTCTGAACTATTACAGGAGAGGGAAAATTTCAATATTGTTTGTACTATTAAATTCTGAAGTCTCCATTAATTCAGTTTAGCCTGTACCCTAACAAATATAAGTAAATTCAAGCATCATAACATTATGATTTAGATGCAACACTTGAATAAACTACAGAGATAAAAAGAGCAATAAACAATGAGTTAAGAAAAACCTTGGCCTGGTCAGCCTAAAACATACTCAGCACATGTGTGAGTTCCCAAGATACCACAAGGCTCGAATACTGAAAGAAGGGAATCGCAGAGTGCCCAGACTCTAGAAGCAGGGTGTTCTCTGTCCCACCCCCACAAGTTCTATAGCGAATAAAGAAAAAAATTAATTTAGAAATATTTGAGTATATAAAAGTAAACATATAACAAGTATTTCTAATTTCTTAGCTTAAGACTTATCTTATTAAATGGAAAGCTTCTGGGACCAGCAGATGGCTTAATGGCTATATCACTGTACTCCCATGCAGTCAACCGCAGTTCGAGTCCTGGATCCAGTGGCTTAAACTCACGCTGGGCGTGTGTGCGCATGTGCCCAAGATCTCGAGAGGAGAATGGAGAAGGGACTGCGGCGTGGCCATTCCCCCTGGGGGGTGATTTCTTGCTTTCTGTGTCTGTGTCTTGTCATTCTGGTGAGGGCACACGCCCTATAGCAAAAACCTCTCCAAAAAAAAGAGAAAGCTTCTATCACAAACAATTCAATACAACAAAGTGTTCTCTCTCTTATACTTTTGGTCATTCATAACTACAAAAAACTCAAAATGACGACTGACTTAACAAAATCTATCATGTGAATATAAACTGAAGGAGGTGTTCTAAAAGAATGATAAATTATTAATGGATTACATATTCCTCCAGGAAAAGGAGGAAAGAAGTAGTGACACCAGTTTTAAAAAATATCAAGGTAAACTGCCTTCTCTGTCTGTCCAGAGTGTGGCAAAATTGCTTAGTTTTTAATACCTTCCCTCAATTTTCCTGGTTTCCTGTATTCCAAGCCACTCAGCCCATTGCTTTTATTAAATATCTCCACTAGGACATTCCACTTGCAATTCAAAGTCACCCTGTTCATAAGTAAGGATCAAGCTACAAAAGAAAATTAAATGTCCTAGAAATAGCATGATAGAAAAAGGGTTTAGAAGAGGGAGTAAAAAGCTACAGATCTTCATTATGGAGAAAAGTCAAAAGATTATTTGTAAAGTTAAAAGTTGCAGTAAATCAAGGATCCAAGGCTATAACAGAAGGGCTAGTAAATGGAAAATAAAAGAGGTAATATCAAAGAGGGGATTTTATCTAAAAGAGTGGTTTGCAAACTTAAGCATGTACTAGTATCACTTTGCAGGGCCTCTTAAAGCAGACTACTGGATCCCAACTCCAAAGTTTCTGATTCAGTGAGTCTAAGTTGGGGACAAGAATTTGTATTTCCAGAAAGTTCTCAGAGGTGATGATAATATTGCTGGTCTGCAGCACACACTTTGCGAACCAATGATTTTGCCTTTCCCTAAAAAGTATCCAGAAGTGAAAAGAGAGATGGGGAAAGAATTTAGAGGTAATGAGACAGGTTATATAAGTAAATGATGCTGCTACAAAATGCACAAAGTAGAAAGAATTTCACAACCTGTGTAAATGCAACTCATCAGTTGAAGGTTTTAGTTAGATTTCAGGTGACAAAAATCTCTCCGGTCCTACCCCTTACTCCTTCTTACTCCAAATTTCAAGCCTAGATGTAATGATTTACTTCATATTCACTGAGCACTTACTATAATTTGTAATTTCCAAGTCAAGTTAAAATAAGTATAAACCACAACCCAAATTTATCAGAGAAAAAAATCTTTGTATAGAACTATAATACAGGATCCAGGGACCAGCAGATGGCATAATGGTTACATCACTGGACTCCCACAGTCTACTGCAGTTTGAGTCCTGGACCTGGTGACTTAAAACTCCTGCCAGGTGCATGTACATAACTGCCCAGAATCCTGAGAGGAGAAGGGATTGCGGCATGGCCATTGCGGGGGGTGGTGGTGGGGTGATTCTCACTTTGTTTCTGTCTCTCTGGCAAGCACACACACCCTATAGCAAAATTCTGTCTCTAAAAAGAGAAAAAGAACTATAATACAGGATCCTACAGTAGAAGCACTGCCAGAATGCAATAAATCCAGAGAAAACAGCAATAAATCTCATGCTGAAAAGACCCAGTAAGGCATCAATGAAGAGGTGGATCTGAGCTAAGAACAGTAATGAATAGGATTTTACAGGACAGAAGGAGAAGAAGGAGCAGAGATTTAAGGAAGAAAGAAAAGTCATAATCAAAAATACAAGAATAAAATGCAGAAAGATGTTTAAGACAACATCCTGCATTGAGTGGTATGTAGGACGCATGAACTACTACGTAGTATGTAAACTAAGGCAAGTGAAGAAATGTAACAGAAAACCTTAAAGTCACTAAGTGTGAACTTTCCTTTGTAAGTTCAGGGAAGAAAAATGTAAATGACTGGAAATAGGTAGAGGCGTGGACAGGGAGAATTACTGGCTCCTAAACCTAGTCTACACCTAACACCTATAAATCTTTCTTAGCTAAAGTCCTCATGTTATGCATTCCATCCACACAATTCATTAGCTCTCTGAAGTCACAAGGTAATCTGGTAAAAATAATGACATACAACTAAAAACCAAATCCCTCTGAGTAACTATAATTCAAAAATATGGTCAAACGCACATTTTTCTGGATCTGCTATCAGTTTCATCTTTACAAATCCTTTTTCTCACAAATCATAACATTAAATATAATTACAAGTGCCCATAAAAAGAACAGAATGTTTAGAAAGTTGTTACTGTTTCTGGATTATTTTCTTTTGCTTCATGTCAAGAATATAACATTTATATCTTATGTTTGGGTCAGTCCCATGGTCTAGTAGTTGGGGGAGTCAGATCCCACATGGCCAACAAAGCTGTTCAAGGACCCAGTGGCTTAAAAACACATGCCTGGGGCCAGCAGGTATCATGGTAGCTAAAGTGCTGGACTCCCACCTGCCCATGGTTCAAGTCCTAGACCCAGTGGCTTGCTTTCTAACTTTCTACCCAACCCCAAAGCCCCCTCTACCACCTCTGGTGAGCATGCTCTATAGCAAACTTTAAAAAAAAAAAAAAAAAAAAAAAAGTAACAATAATAAATAAAACACACACACCCCTTCCATGTGCACATGTGCCCAAAGCCTGGACAAGATAGAGAAATGGAGAAGTGAGGATTATGGCATGACCACACCCTCTTGGGCTTTGTCCTTCTCCCTCTGTCCCTCTGGTGCACATAAGCACTCTCTGGCAATTGAAAAAGAAAAGAAAATCTATTCAGAAAAATAAGTCCCTACTTAAAAAAAAAAATAAATGATACGACATTCTAAGGAAATGTCATGTTCTTCAGGACATTAGAAGTTTCACTTAACCATTTTTTTCCTCTTAAATTGACAGAGGGCGCATGCCCTTACACCAGACAGAGAGAAATAGCTAGAAAGAGGGAAAACGCCCCACAACAAGGTGTGGTCACACTACAATACTTTTTCCTCTATTTTCTTTCCCATCAGGATTTTGGGCACACGTGTACCCATGACCAGTGAGTTTCGAACCACAGTTGGCTATGTGGATCCATCTTTCTATGCATGACACTTAACCAAGGCACTCTGGGACCAGCTCTCAATTTAACAGCTTATTTAGCACTTGATACTTTAACTGATACATCCTATCTCTAAAAAACACTGAGTGAGTTTCAAGAAAATTTAATATAACCTTTACATGACAACCAGAAATAAGATTTTCTTTTTGCCAGAGGATGTATGTACTCACCAGAGAGAAACAGAGAACGGGAGAGAGTGAGAGAAAGCAGTCCCTCGATGGGGTGTGGTCACACCACAATCACTTTCTTCCACTCCTCCATCCTATCCTGTCAGGATTTGAGCATGTGGACAGTTGCTCACAGTCCAGGTGGATAGGAAGCCCTGGAGCTTATGGTTGGTTTCTGAAGTAAGAGTTGTTTTGTGGATTGTACTCTCAACCTATGTTTGACCTCTCACTAGCTGATGACAGAATTAAAGTGCAGTTATAAAACATGAGAATTAGAAAAGTTGAAAACATTCTTTAATGTATTAAAAAAGGTAAGAATTTTTTTCATTATGTTCTTTAACATTTAAAGGATTAATTACTACAATATTTTTTAATTTCAAGATTGTCTAACTTAAATGGTTAAAAAAAAAAAGTCTTGGGATCAGCAGATGGCGTAACAGTTACATCACGGGACCATGTAGTTGACCACAGTTTGAGTCCCAGACCTGGTGGCTTAAAACTCACGCAGGTACGGGACCAGCAGTTAGTGTAATGGCTATGTCGCTGGACTCCCATGTAGTCAACCGCAGTTCATGTCCTGGACCTGGTAGCTTAAAACTCACGCTGGGCGCATGTGCGTGCGTGCCCAAGATCCTGAGAGGAGAATAGAAGAGAAGGGATTGTGGCATGGCCATCCCTCCTGGGGGGTGATTTCTCACTTTCTGTCTGTCTGTCTCTGTCTGTCTGGCGAGCTCACGCGTCCTATAGCAAAAACCTCTCCAGAAAAAAATAATAATAATAATAATTCATGCAGGTACATGTGCGTGCATGCATGCCCAAAATCCTGACAGGAGGAGAAGGGACTGCAGTGTGGCCATCCTTCCTAGGAGGTGATTTCTCGCTTTTTGTTTCTGTGTCTCTCCAGTGAACACATGTGCCCTATAGTAAAATCTCTTTAAAAAACAAACAAAAAACAAAAAAAGAAGTCTTAAATAAAGAGCCAGTAAGTCATCAAAACTTTTTGGATTAAAATTCAGAACCTAATGAAAACAGCAAGGAATCTAAGTCAAATTCAAATACATAATTCATACTAGTGCCTAAAAGACAAAGATGCATTTAGTCCAATCATAGTAATATTATATGAAGAAACAATGGAGTTTAAAGAATGTAAAATGCAGTCATTATTTTGTGATAAAATCTCTAAGGAGTTTATTTTAGGCTTGGGTATGATTAGGAATAACTGAAGTTAGTACGAAATATTTTGGTTACTCTGATACTGGCTTCAATTATAAACCACTCACAGCATAACCAACTTTTTCCCCTATCCCTACCTCATCTTTTAGTCTAAGCATAAAAACATGATACCAGATTGTCCTTGGTTTGGATACGGTGGCAATTTGTCCACATGAGAAAGTGTGATTTCTACCTATATTTTAAATAGAGGACAATAACTTTTTCTGTTGCCTTCCAATGACTAAAAAAAATTTTAAAGACTCTAAATTACAATTTTACAAGAATATATTACTCAATTTTCTGCCCTCTTGCTAAGCAGTAGTTTTTCCCTGGGTAATGCAAGGGGCAGTTAGGCAAAGTAAGAGGGGCAGAAAACTGCCTTGGGAGTTTAAAAAAAAGACAAGGGACCAGCAGTTAGCATAATGGCTATGTCACTGGACTCCCGTGTAGTCGACCACGGTAGGGCGCATGTGCATGCCTGGCCAAGATTCCAAGAGGAGAATGGAGAAGGGATTGCAGCGTGGCCATCCCCGCTGGGGGGGATTTCTCACTTTCTGTCTGTCTTTCCAATGAGCACACACGCCCTACAGCAAAAACCTCTCCAAAAAAAAAAAAAAAATACTGTTTTGGTCCTATTAATCTTCCGGGCAATTGACCTTTGAGTCTCACTTTCCTCCATTAAAATTAAAGCGTATATGACCTAAAGAATCTATTGGATTCCTTCTAGCACCAGCATTCTGAATCTACCTAAGTGTTTAAAAGGCAACAACACATAATTTAGATATTCTTAAAAATTAATGTCTTGGAAGTGGCTGTCAAAAACCACTCAAGGGAACCAGCAGTTAGCGTAATGGCTATGTCGCTGGACTCCCACATAGTCGACCGCGGTTCGCGTCCCGGACCCAGTGGCTTAAAACTCACGTCGGGCGCGTGTGCATGCGTGCCCAAGATCCCAAAAGGAGAATGGAGGAGAAGGAATTGCGGCGTGACCATCCCCCCTGGGGAGTGATTTCTCACTTTCTGTCTCTATGTCTCTCTCTCTGTCTGGCGAGTGCACGCGCCCTATAGTGAAAATCTCTCAAAAAAAAAGAAATCACTCAAAAAAGGGACCAGCAGTGGGAACCAGCAGTTAGCGAGCGTAATGGCTATGTCGCTGGACTCCCACGTAGTCGATCACGGTTCACGTCCTAGACCCGATGGCTTAAAACTCACGCTGGGCGCGTGTGCGTGCGTGCCCAAGATCCCGAGAGAATGGAGGAGAAGGGATTGCAGCGTGACCATCCCCCCTGGGGAGTGATTTCTCACTTTCTGTCTCTATGTCTCTCTCTGTCTGGCGAGCGCACGCGCTCTTTAGGAAAAAAAGCTCTCCGAAAAAAAAAAAAAAGGGACCAGCAGTTAGCGTAATGACTATGTTGCTGAACTCCCATGTAGTCGACTACAATTCGAGTCCTGGACCTGGTGGCTTAAACTCACACCAGGCACGTGTGTCTGCGTGCCCAAGATCCCAAGAGGAGAATGGAGGAAAAGGGATTGCGTGGCCATCCCCCCAGGGATTACTTCTCGTTTTCTCTCTCTCTCTCTCTCTCTCTCTCTCTCTCTCTGTCTTCCTGGCAAGTACACGCACCCTATAGCGAAAACCTCTCTTCCCCAAAAAAAAGTTAAAAAAAAAAATCACTTAAAAAAAGACAAACCACGGGACCAGCAGTTAGCGTAACGGCTATGTCGCTGGACTCCCACGTAGTCGATCGCGGTTCGAATCCTGGACCCGGGGGGTTAAAACTCATGCCAGGCTCGTGTGCATGCATACCCAAGATCCCGAGAGGAGAATGGAGGAGAAGGGACTGCGGCGTGACCATCCCCCCTGGGGGGGTGATTTCTCGTTTTCTGTCTCTATGTCTCTGTCTGTCTGGCGAGCGCACGCACCCTATAGCGAAAATCTCTCCAAAAAATAAAAAAATAAACTCACACCGGGTGCGTGTGCACGTGTGCCCAGGATCCCGAGAGGAGAATGGAGGAGAAGGGATTGCGGCGTGGCCATCCCCCGGGGGCGGGGGGGGGGGGATTTCTTGCTTTCTGTCTCTCTGTCTCTCTCTGTCTTTCTGGGGAGCGCACGCACCCTATAGCAAAAACCTCTCCAAAACAAAAACAACAAACAAAAAAGACAAACCATTAAAAATGCTGTTAAAACATTCTACCAATATATTCTTACCAAAAACAAAGATATGCTCTATAATCAGCAAAAATAAATCAATACCAGAAGTTTTAGCCTTATACAAATTTGGAGACACTTTCTTAAACATGATGATGTATTACATCTATCATATGTACAACTTTTCAAACTATTTACACAGCAAGCTGGTGCATCATTACGCGTTCTGACTATTAATGACTTTTCAATAAGAATGAGAAAATATTGGGTCATCTGAAATGTCATGAGGTGTTTTTCTATGCAAAAATGCATCGTTAACTTTTCCAATGAGACAATAAACAATAAGTCATTTTGCTAATCATCAATGTATTAAAATGTTTCACACTTAGAGAATATATATGCATTATAAAAACCCTAACAGTAGTTAAATCTAAAAAAACCTTAGATATAAACAATGATGAAACTACCAGAAGTCAAGGACACCACATACTCATATAATACAGTAAAATATAAACCCAAGTTTCCAAACAGAAAAAAACTTGTAGTTTTTAATGTGTGCAGAATGGTTATGACCTTGAGTTATGGAATCAGGTGGAAATAGGTTGAAATCCTGGATTCTTATCTGTGTGATGTGGCCAAGAAGTATCATCTCCATAAACCATTTCTTTGCAAATATGCCTACCATTTTGGTGGCTGTGAATATTAAATGAGACATTGAACTTAGCAAAGAACCTGGCACATGGTAAATAATTATTTAGGAATTAATAAATTTTGGAACAAATGTTACAAGGAAAAGCAGCATTATTTGGGGGGAAAAAAATTCAAGGCTCAAAGTTTAAGATCTTACTACTTAGGAAAGTTCAGACTGAGAAAATGTATCATTCCCACAAAGAGGTATTTTATTAAAGACAGTAGATTAAGTAAAAATAATGACTAGTATTGGGACCAGCAGATGGTGCAATGGTTCTATCGCTGGACTCCCAGGTAATTGACCATGGTTCGAGTCCTGGACCCCGCGAGTTGGAACTCATGACCGACACGCGCGTGCCCAAAATCCTGAAAGAATGGAGGAGAAGGGATTGTGGTGTGGCCATCCCCTCTGGGGGTGGAGGGTGATTTCTCACTCTCTGTCTATCTCTGTCTTTGCCGAGCGTACATAGTCTATAGAAAAAAATCTCTCTCCTAAAAAAAAAAAGAAAAGAAAAAAAGAAAAAAAGAAAAAAAAAAAGACTTGTATTGTGAAAGTATCTTAGTTTAGAAAAAGAATTCAAGTTGCAAAGTATCTATAATAAATCATGGTTGCCATCAACTCGATTTCTGTAAATGCTAACAAAAAAAAATCCATAAAAAAAAAAAAAACAGTATAGCTGGGCTACTTTAAGCTCCAATTAAGAACTATTTGAGGGTAAAACCCATAATGAAAGAAAGAGAAATGTGAACACACTAAATATAATAAAAGATCCCTTCTCTCCCAAATATTACAAAACTAATACTTCAACTGGATCTTCCAGGATTTTCCTGTCTAAAGACAGGAAGCCTCCAGCAAGTCCTTTCATCACCGAAATCACATCTCTAGCTCAACTTCAAAGGAAAATGTATAAAAGCCACTCCTGTGGGTGGCTGTTGAGATAATCACTCTTAGTATCTTCCACAGATAGGGAACAAAAAAAAATGAATTACATATTAAGACCAAATACTGGTAATCATTTTCAGCAGTTTTGTTTTTTTAATATGTTCTAGACACCCACAAAATGTATTTTAAAAAGATGTACCATAAATATATCATTTCAGTGTTCAAGAAAAGTTAATATATAAAATTCAAGGAATCTACCTCATGCCAAAATACAAAATCCTAAGTAAACACCCTAAGCTAGTTTTATTTATTTATTTATTTATTTATTTTTGATGAGACAGAGAGAGGGAAAATGAGAAATCATATACACATCCTTGGAGAGTAGGGGGTTGACCACACCACAATCCCTTCTCCTCTCAAGATTTTGGCACATACAGATACCCAGTGTGACTTTCCAGCTGCGTGGTTTGGGACTCAAACCGTGGTCGGCCATGTGAGAGTCTACCACCTCAACCATCACACCACCTGTTAGGCCCTCTAATAACCAGAGGGCATGTGTACTTGAGAAAGAGAGAGAGCGAGCGAGAGCAAAAGAACACCCCTGAATGGCGTGTGGCTATGCCACAATGCCTTCTCTAGTTCTTCATCCTGTTGGGAACTTGAGCAAACATCCAGCATGTTTTGCAAGCCATCAGGGAAAGATTTAAACAATTGACTATGTGAGATCCAGCCCCTCTCAACTATTAAGCTACAGAGCTGGCCTGCAAATAGTTTTTAAAAGTATAAAATAATCGATCCTACATATAACCCAGTTTATGTATATTAACTCATTTATTACTGTAATTCAAACAGGTAGGTATTATTATAGTCATCTTACAGATGCCAGATGTTATTAACTTGCCAATGACTACATAATCAGTAAACGGCAGGAGGCAGGACTCTCACCCAGGCTGCCTGAATCCACAACTAATGTTTAAATCAACTAAACCGTTCATTCATTTAACAAGTTTTACTGAAAGTCTGTTAAGTACTGTGTATAAAGCTGTGAATAAGTTTCGTAGGACTCTGCTTTCCAGCTTGGAAGAGGACTGGGAGCAAACAAGTTTGCCGAGGGAAACTAATAAATAAGTGAACAAAAGTGTGGAGGAAAAGAATGAAAGAATCAAAAAATGATAGGAGAAGCTGGCTTCTATTTCAGGAACTAGGGAAGACCTGATATGATGACATCTGAGCAGCAAACAAGACATGAAGTCAAGTGCCATGACCATCAACAGAGAGGGATGGTACAGCTAAGATAAAAAATGACAAGTATTAACATCCTAAGGACAGTAACAGTTTATTCAAGAACTGGTCGGAGGCCAAGAGACTGGGGTAGGGTGATGAAGGGTCATATGGTAAGAGGTCAGCAGGACCTTCAGTGCCCTGATGGGCAGTGGTAAGGGCTTAGGCTCAATTCTAAATGTAACAGGAAGCTTCTGGAGGATTCTGAGCAAGAAACTGACAAACTGATTTATACTTTTAAAAATATCATTTTGATTGTTGTGTCTGAGAGCAAGAGAAATTAAAATTAGGACCACCAGTGAAGGCAGACTAAACAAGATACATTCGAATTTAGACTAGGCGTAACTACTATTGTAAGTAGATAAAAGAAGAGTTTGTGACCTAATTGTCTCTAAAAAGAACTTATAATATCCCTTATATCCTCTGCTGACTTGCCTTTGAAAAAAAAAGATTCGTTTTTTAATATCCATATTTAATGCTTCAGTTAAAAATAGAAAAAGTAGGCCTATTCTTTTTTTTTTTTTTAACTTTTATCTACATTTATTTTATGATGAATTTATTCCCATGCCATAAGTGGTTTCTTCAGTTTGTTCTGGGATATCTTTTTCTTCTGTGCAACTTTCTCTTCTGGTTTAGGAACACTTTGCTCCTTTTCAGTGAGGATCATGTTGATGTGGAAGAGGGAGGTCATGTACAGGTTAACCTGCCCGTGAACTCTGTATGTATGAGCGTGCAACTTGGGCACCTTGTTTACCTGAACGTGCTTAATGACCAGAGACTCTGTATTTAATTCCTTAAGTTCAGCATTACTTTGCATTTTTAAGCATGTGCTGCAAAAATTCAGCACTCTTTTTGAGCTGACAACCTTGTATCCAGTCCCACTGTTTGGCCTAGACACATCTACCAACTCCACCACTTAACAACAAAATGGCACACACTGCTTCTATAAAGTGACATCCTTGGGACCAGCAGTTAGCGTAATGGCTATGTCGCTGGACTCCCACATAGTCCACACAGTTCGAGTCTTGGACCCGGTGGCTTAAACTCACGCAGGGCGCATGTGCGTGCGTGCCCAAGATCCCGAGAGGAGAATGGAGAAGGGATTGCAACGTGGCCATCCCCCCTGGGGGGTAATTTCTCACTTTCTGTCTCTCCGTCTCTATCTGTCTTTCTGGCAAGTAAGAGTACACACGCCCTATAGCAAAAAACCTCTCAAAAATAAATAAATAAAGTGACATCCTTCAGATACTTGTTAACTTTTTGGATATGCATACTGTTGACAGCCTGGACAGTTTCATGGGTGTCCTTAAAGTGAACACAAAGACTTGAACCTCTTGATTTGCATGACTTTGTGGAGTTCTCTGAGTCAAGTGAGTAGTGAATCATTTTCAAAGATCATCTCAGGCCACTTATGAGAAGAGTGGTCTAATCATTTTTAATTGTGTTCAATATACTCTGTAATTTACAATATGGCACATATATCCATATTCTTGAGAAGCAAAAGACCATAATGCTCTTTAGTCCAGGCCTCGTTTATTTAGAGACAAGAGATAACTATCACCTTTTGATTACCTTCCCTCTCATGCACTGTCTGGAGCACATCCTTGTTCTTTCTAGACTGTGAACTGCAATATGAGTAAACCAAAGAAAATATGTATTTACTGAGAACCCACTTGGTATAAGGGTCTCATTAGATGCCTTACATATAAGAACTCATTTGATTTTCAGCTACCCAAAGTGGGGGATGTATTCTACCAGTAAGAAAAAAATCAGAAATATTAATAACTGGGGCCAGCAGGTGGTATGGTAGTTAAGAGCACTGGACTCCCACATGGCTGACTGCGGTTCAAGTCCCAGACCTGGAGGCTTGCTTTCTCATTTTCTCTCTCTCCCTCTCTGGTCAAGTTAAAACAAAGTAAAATAATTCTTAAAGAAAATTAGTAACTTGTTTAATATCACACAGCTAATAAATGCCAGAGCCAGATTCTAACCTGCATCCTACTCCGAAATTTGTCTTTCCACTTGCACAACTGTCAAAGGAAGGACTATAAATATCTACTAAATACAGACCGTCTAACCTTTATTGGGGGGAGCGGTACTTTCTTCAGACAGGGTCTCCTATGTCACCATCTTCTTGCCTCAGCCTTCCAAGTAACTGAGATTGTATTACAAACACAAGCCATTGTGTTGGCTTTTCCACTGTGGCTTCTTACTGATAATGATTACTCTGTTGCTTGTGCGGGCAGGGCTTCTTTAATTTCTCTTGTGTAAAATATGAGTTTTTATGTTAGAAATGAGGGGAGGGAACCAGCAGTTAGCCTAATGGCTACGTCGCTGGACTCCCACGTAGTCAACCGCGGTTCGCGTCCCGGACCCGGTGGCTGAAAACTCACGCCGGGCGTGTGTGCGTGAGTGCCCAAGATCCAGAGAGAATGGAGGAGAAGGAATTGCGGTGTGACCATCCCCCCTGGGGGGTGATTTCTCGCTTTCCGTCTCTCTGTCTCTGGCGAGCGCACGCGCCCAAAAGCGAAAACCTCTCAAAAAAAAAAAAAAAAAAAAAAAAAAGAAAGAAAAAGAAAAGAAATGAGGGGAAATGGAGTGATCTTACGTATTTATAAACATTATTTTGGAAAATTATTTCCTATTTGACAGTATAGAAATTAATCCCTGAAGAGCAATACTGAACCTAAAACAAACAAACAAAAAAACCACTCTAACAAATACATGTTTACTCTGGACAAAAGACAGGAGGAATCTGGTACTCTGCTCCCAAAGGAACCTACAAGGTAGAGGAAAAGAGATTAGGGATAAAGATAATCATCATCATACAAGAAAAAATAGCAAAAAGCCAAAGATCTGCACAGAGGAGGTCCTACAGACTGGAGAAGACTACTGGAGGTGGAGAAGGAATTGAAGTGAGCTCTGAAGCACCCAGCACAGGAGGTACAGGAAGCAGAGAACGACACGCTAGAAGCATGTGCACAGGCTAAGACAAGGCTATGTGGGAAAGCAGAGCGCGGGTTCCCACAGGCTGTTACCGTGTACTCCACAGAAGAGCCAAGGTTAGTGTGCCCTCCCTATCCAAGGAGGAAAGGGCTCAGAGACTCACGTGGACAAGCCCGAGACCAGGCAGACACACACAAGTAAGAGCTGTTACATAAAGTCCGTAATAGTTACCAGCCCTTTTTATGGTAAGCGCTAGCCTACATGATTTCCACTTAAATGATACTTAGTACACCGCCTGAGACGACGGGGAGATAAAGGCAGAATCCTATGCAATTTGTTTCAATTAAGGCGAGTCAAAGAGTACATAAGGTTGTTCTCTGCAAACCCGGAATGGGTAGGCGCAGCAGAATGACATGTCGGGTTAGGAAGAACCCCCTTCCGCCCGCACGGACGCTGGGTCATTGTAACGGCGTGTGAAGTGTGAAAAGGGACACTTGTAAGGACAGTTGAGAAAGGTGCCCTGCCCATTAAAGAAACATAAGTAACAAGGAAAATCGAGAGAATAAAAACCGCCTTGGACTAATTGGATGCGGACTCCGGGGTCCACCGAGGGGCGGGGCCGAGGTCGAGGGTCCAGGGGCACCTTCCCGGGAGGAGGCCAGGGGAAGAACCCCGACGCCTGGCCCCGTCCACATTCTGCAAACGCTTGTTGAGCGGACGCCCGAACGCGCGCGTGAATGAATGGCGCGGGACCGAATGGCCGGCCGAGGCGCCGGCGCAGGAAGGAGTTTGCGGCGCGGTCGGAGCCGGGCGGCGGAGGCGTCCGCCGGCGGGACGCGGCTGCGGCGAGCGC
>NW_006204133.1:3507447-3570223 GCF_000334495.1 Tupaia belangeri chinensis
GCCTCCGCGGCACGCCAGCCCGCGGTCCGCCCTGCATCCCAGCGTCTCCGCGTCTCCCCGCTCCAGTCGCGGCGTCTCGGACTGCGTGCAGCTGCTGCTACAGTGAGGCCCGGAGGCCCGCCGTCCGTGCTCTGCTCTGTGCTTCCCGGTTGGGGAACAAGTGCTGGGAATGACCCGGCTTAAAGCCCTGGCACTGTTTGAAAATACAGAGGACACGGGTCCCTTCCTCGGGCAATTGATTTACAGTGACATCTAGTGGACAAAGGAACACACATGAACTGACACTTACCCATGTCAGGTTGAGGACCGAGAATCCTGGCCCTTATAGGTTAGCAGACAGAACACTGCACCACTGGATTTAAGGGATTCGTTGCCAACTCCAGTAGAGTACAAGCACCATCTTCCATCCTTTGCCCCCACACGGTGCACCTGGATATTTGTAAACCTATGGCAGGTGGCCTGTCCCGCATGTAGCACTGGTCTCATGTAGGAAAGCAATTTTCTACTAATGTTTTTTTTAAAAATTAATACCCTATATATGTATGCTTAAATACAATGGTAAGAGCCTTCTTGCAAAAATACATCATTCCATAAGGACCTTTTGCCAGGGTGGGTTTGACAGGAGTCTCCACAATGTTGTTATAATAGTCTTTATTTTGGAATGCACAAACCTGAAGCCAAACTGTGCAAAGGCCCAACACTTTTTTTTCTCCTCAGTTCTCTATCTAAGATACTTGAAAAGAGTTTGCAAGTACTTAGGACAGGTCATTATCTTTTTAAAAACTGACTTAAAGTCCTAAGACTTGTTTACCTAAGCAGAGAATATTCAAATCGTTTGTTTTTTCGATCCTTTGGGTTATTTATATATTTATTATTTTTGCCATTGTACAGACCTTTGTAAATGCACTTAAACTTAAGTATTCTCAAAGTCAACCCCACAAACTGAAGGTATATAGTTTTCTGAGATGCTGTAATGTAAAAAAATAGTGTAATTTCCATAGACTTGCAACTAGTTGTCACTGCAACACCAGCAGGTCTGTCTGCAGAGGTGCTGCAGAAAAGCAGTGGCAACCCCTTATTAATATGATTTTTAAAATAATGTCTATCTCTAAACAGCAGTGTTTCCATTAACAAAAAATGGCAATCTCATTATAGAAATTCATATAACCTATGAACTCTGCAGAAAATGTTACCATTGTATTCTGATTATAATTTCCTTTCCCGTTTAATTTTTTTGTCGATTCCAATCAAAATTTTTTCTGTATTTTTTTCTCAAGCAGGAAACACAAACATTGAGTTAACATTGGTAATACATTTCCATAACTGTATTAATTGCACTACAGCATAAACTACTGGGCAGCCATCAGTAAGAAGGGAAAATATGATTGTCATGAGATAAAACAGAATAAAAAGAGAAATGAAGGACCAGCAGGTGGCATAGTGCTTAAGGAATTGGATTCCCATGTTGCTGATCATGTTTCAAGTCCTGGACCCGGCAGCTTGAAAATCATGTCTGGTACCTCTGTGTGCGCCTTTTGGGATTTTATCCCAGGAGGATAAAACAGAAGAAACTATAATGTAGCCATCTCTCTCCTTCAACCTCCCCATGGTATAATGTCTCACTTTCCCTCTCACTTCTCTCTCTCTCTCTTTCTCTCTCTCTCTCCCCAGTGAGCACACACGCCCTATGACAAAAATAAAACAAAATAGGCAAAACAAAGACCATTAAAAAAAATGTGTACAAACGCAGGACAGCAGATGGTGTGGTGGTTAAGGCACTGGAGTCCATGTGTCTAGCCACAGTTGGAGTACTGGATACAATGGCTTAAAAATCACACTGGGAGCATTGTGTATGGGCCCAAAATCACAAGAGGAGAACAGAGAAGAAAGGACTGCAGCATGGCCATCCTCCGGGGAGGATTTCTCACCTTCCTTCTCACTGTACTCTCTGTCTCTCTCCAGTGAGCTCATGTGCCCTATGGCAAAAAAAAAAAAAACAACTAACTAACTAAAAAATAAAAAGAAAGGTAAAGTGACTAGAAAGTCTCTCTGGTGGTTGCATGGGAACAGGTTTGGCATGCAAGCAGGAGGTCTTGTAACAGTCCTGGTACACAGTGCAGCCCAGAGGAGCCAGAGCATTGGTTCTGACCAGACTAGTGGTTTTGCAAAGCAACTATATGAAATAAGAAAAGGACAAGAGAGTTGAGGGTGTGAGCAAGAAAGGAATTGTAATCTTTGATTAAGAAACCTAAGCCGAGGAGGAAAGAGGACATGCTAGGAGTGTTGAAAAGATGAGGGTCAATGGATGGAAGCGAGAGGGCAGAGGAGCATTTCAAAGGATTTTTAAAATCAGGCACAAGCGATGCAGTACTGCTGAATTCGCAGAGGGAGTGTGTAATACTGAGATTGCAGAGGGATGAGTGGCTGAGATAGGATGGAGGCGGAAAAAATCATTGTATGTGAGAAGTTCAAGGATATGACAGGCCACAGAGAAGAATCATCTCTCTGCATGCTGAAATCATCAGGAATAAAGTCTGAAGGAGCGTTGGAGAAAGGGACAGTGAATCAGAACACCATCTTGCAAACTCCAGGTCAGAAGGATAAGTATCATCCAAAATGCACAATTTTTTTTTTTTGGAGAGGTTTTTGCTATAGGGTGCGTGCGCTCTCCAAAAGGTCAGAGACAGAGAAACAAAAAGTGAGAAATCATCCCCCCCAGGGGGGATGGCCACACCTCAATCCCTTCTCCTCCATTCTCTTCTTGGGATCTTGGGAACGCACACACGCGCCCAGTGTGAGTTTAAGCCACCAGGTCAGGGACTCAAACTGCGGTCAACTACATGGGAGTCCAACGATATAGCCATTACACTAACTGCTGGTCCCCAACATGCCTAATTCTAATACAGTGATTGGTCGTAGGACAGGAGGTTCCCAAACTTTCTCTGTTCATGCCATCTTTAGTGTCTTGGTAACTTTTGCCCACAGTATCTCTAGGCCAAAAGAAATACCTAATGGTGTTGTTTATTAAATAGGTAGACTCAAACAACTTAAGTATTTATGGCCTAAGAAGTTGGTAGCCATTTGAAAAAGAATAGTACACACAAATTGAAGGCAAAAATAATATTTTATTTTTACTCTTAAATAATCATCATTAGTAATAGGGCATGTGTGCCCATTGGACAATGTGTCACTTCTCCAACTTTGCAACCAGACTGGATACCAACACCCTCAATTCCCATTCGACATTGACAAGAATATTTCATACATATTGCTGTGTGTGTTTTATATTCCTCATAACAGGAAGTACAAGTTTTCCTACTACCAGTGATACTACGTTGGTTCACTTGACTGGGTGGTGACAGTTAAGATCTCTCCACTGTAAGATTACAATCTCCTTGTGTAAGCTGTAGAGTGGTAATTTTTTTTCACCAATTGAATATCCTCTTCTACATTCGATTTGCCTAATGGTTTCAGCATCTATTGATGATCCTGACTTGAATCAAACATTTATTGAGTTGCAAAGGATACTTCCCCAATTCTATCATTCCTCCTGCATTAGCTGGCATCCTTCTTCAAAGAATTTCCCCTTATCAACTGAGATAAACTATCATTTCTCCCTAAGAAGTAAGGAAAATGCTTAATGCTTTCCTTTTAATTATTAATTTTCATAGGAAAAAAGTGTTGACAAGTAGTAGCCTCCAATGGTAGCAAATGAGCTTTTTCTTTGTTTAACTGAAGGTATTAAACAGGCAGTTAGATGTTCAGTATGGAGTTAGGGGCGCCGTGTAGGTGGGAGATACACATCTTAGAATTGTCAGTTTTATAGATGATGTTTAAAACCATGCAGTTGCATACAATCAGGGAATGAGCAGAGAGAGAAGACATTTGATAACGGTGATTTGGAGAATCCTGATGTGTGGATATTGGGAACCAGCAAAGGAAACGTAGAAGAATGCACTGCCTGTGAGAAAGAAGGGAACTAGAGTAGTGTTATTTTTTTTTAATTTGGCATGCATTTAATTAATTTATTTAAGAAATAGAGATCTTACATTTTTGTGTCATAAAATTTATCATTCATGTAAAGGTACTGGTCTGGGCAATTTAAAAAAATTTTTGGAGAGTTTTTTTGCTGTAGGGCGCATGCGCTCGCCAGAAAGACAGAGAGAGACAGAAAGCGAGAAATCACCCCCAGGGAGGATGGCCACACGGCAATCCCTTCTCCTCCATTCTCCTCTCGGGATCTCGGGCACACATGCACATGCGCCCGGCATGAGTTTAAACCATTGAATCTGGGACTCAAACTGCGGTCACTATGTGGGAGTTCAGTAGCATAGCCATTACGCCCACTGCTGGTCCCTGGTCTTGGTAATTATGCTGAGGAAGGCATTCTGAATTCCAAGATTATAAAGATAGTTGATTATATTTTCTTCAAATATAATTTTTTAAACTTACAAGTACTTTTTCTTCTCTTTTAAAAAGGAATTATTTATTTAACTTCATTTATCATTATTGTTATTATTTTAATTTGCTACAGGGCATGCACACTCACTAGAGAGAGAAAGAGAAAGTGAGAAAGCAAGCTTCCGGGTCCAGAAATAGAGTAGTATTCTTTTTTTCCTCTCTTTTTTTTCTTAAATTTTAATGTTTTTATTTTTTTTATTTCAAGAAAAACAATTTTTGTGGGGCTTTTTTTCTCCTGAAACTTTTTTTAAAAATTAATTTACATTTATTCCCTAAGCATCGTCACAGCATACAAAATGTGGTTTCCCGTCCAGAATATACTCCATAGTAGCTTAGTCATGCATGTTGTCATCAATAATTTTCCATTTCTAGTTTCATATATGTGTGTGTGTGTGTGTGTGTGTGTGTGTGTGTGTATTTACCAGTTGTGACCCTCTGCCCTTTCCCACCCTCTTCTCACACTATCTCTGGTGTCTACAGTTGTTTTCCATTCCTTTTCCCCCCACATTTTATTGATCACACAATTTCTTAAATAATCTAAGTACTTTCAATAGCAAGTTTAGCTGGTAATTTCAAGAAAAGCAGTGTTGGGAGCCAGCAATTAGCGTAATGGCTATGTCGCTGGACTCCCACGTAGTCGACCGCGGTTCGTGTCCCGGACTCGGTGGCTTAAAACTCACGCCGGGCGCGTGTGCGTGCGTGCCCAAGATCCCGAGAGGAGAATGGAGGAGAAGGGATTGCGGCGTGACCATCCCCCCTGGGGGGTGATTTCTCGCTTTCTGTCTCTATGTCTCTCTCTGTCTGTCTGGCGAGCGCACGCGCCCTACAGTGAAAATCTCTCCAAAAAAAAGCAGTTTTGAAATGGTAAGGAACTTTGCTTACAAGTTAAAGCTAGGAAACAGGTTAGTATTCTCTTCAAATTGAACCTATCGACAGCTCAAGACAGGACAAAAACTCCAGAACTAGAGTAGTATTCTGAAAGCCAAAAGAAGGCAGTATTTCAAGGATGGAGAACAGGTCAACTGAGTCACATGGTGCTGATAACTGAAGTAAGATAAAGACTGAGAATCATCCTTGAGCTCAGTAATGTGAAATGGTAACTTAGAGACACCCGACAGCGAGGTGGAAACATCTTGATTAGCGATAGAGGAGAGGATGTAGATGGCCCCAGCTAAGGGGCCATGGCATGTTGGTCTAGGTTGGTCATGACAGGGACAGTGAGCGTAAGTAGTCAGACTCAGAAGATGGCTTTAAGATTGGGTCACTAGGTTTGTTGATGAGTTGCATGTAGGGTTTAGGGTGGAAAGAGGACTGCGAGCTTGGAGCCTGAACAACCAGAATTCAGAGATGGGGAGGATAAGATTCCAGTCTTGCCCTCATCCTGGCCTTCAGAGAGACCTGATGCTTCCACTCCTGAGCGTCTCCAGGTTGCTCCTCCTGTTACCCTCAGGAGGCACTATGACTTTCAGCCTAGTCAGTCAGTGTATAATCATGCAGCCTATGGATTACCAGCTTCCAAACGTGTTGACATTCTTTCTCTTTTCCTTGTGTATTTAAACAAAACAAAACAACAACAACCAAAATAACCACTTAAAGTCATTCTATGATATTCAGAAAGGGGCAGAGGCAATAATGTGTGTGCAATCCAGAGTTAATAGGAAATTTCCTTTTTTTTTTTTTTAATAATTTTTCTATTTAACTTTATTTATTTATTTATCTATTTTAATTTTGACCAGAGAGGGAGAAAGAGAGTGAGAAAGCAAGCCGTCAGGTCCAGGATTCGAACCACAGTCAGCCATGTGGGAGTCCAGCACCCCTAACCACCACATCAACTGCCAGTTCCCCTTTTTAAAAATTAATAAATGACTACTTTTGTAGTTTGGTTAGGGCAGTTGACCCTTCACAATGCTTATGTCAGATGTCCAGAGCCTGCATTTTTCTGGCTGAGATAGATCAATACTCTATCTAAATTGTAAGTTTTCTTCCCACTTTCCTCCTCTCTTTCTCTAATTCTTCTTTTCATGAAACAATGCATTTTATTTACAAGTTGCCTGAGAATACTTCTTGGACACCAGCTAGAGGAAAAAATATCAAAGTATATCATAACTATTTAAAACTGTCGTAGATCCCCTTACCCATCACATTCCAAGCCCCCAGTCGGTGCCTGAAACCAAGGATAACTGAGAAGGCTACTAATTGGCTAAAGGGCATGGCCTACACAGAGTGGGGAGAGGGACCGTTCACATCCAGGGCAGGACAGAGAGGGCTGCACGAGACTGCATCGCACCACTCCAAATAGTGAGCAAACTGAAACTCATGAATTGTTTGTGTCTATAAATTTCCATTGAATATTTTTGGGCTGCAGTTGACTTTGAGTAACTGAAGTCTTGGAAACCAAAACCATGGACGAGGTGGAGAGAACCACTGGGTAAGGAGCATAGTCTTAGATGATGTGAGCGTATGTGAGTGTGTGTGGGTCTGTGCCTCAGAGGCTACTGTACACGTCTATCCCTCCAGTGGAGCAGAGAATCACAAAGCACTCACATGCACTTTTAACTGCCCTCCGTCTTCACTTACTGTGAGACTCAGTTCGGTGGTTCTCTGGCTCACAAAGGACTCCCTTTCCAGGGCACCTGGAATTGGGACAGAGAGAAAGTGCCTTCATATGGCATGTAACCATGTCAGCTCTGTATAAACCTAGTAGTCCAGGGGCTGGGAACCCATTCTTGCAGATTTTTGCCACAGATTCTTGGAGCAATGTATCCAAAGGTTGAGCAAACTCGTCCTGGGCTCTTTCTTTCTTTTCTTTTCTTTTCTTTTTGAGAGATTTTTGCCATAGGGCCCTGTGTGTTCACTGGAGAGATAGACAGAGAGACAGAGACAGAGACAGAAGGCGAAAAATTACCCCCCAGGAGGGATGGCCATGCCACAATCCCTTCTCCTCCATTCTCCTCTCGGGATTTTGGGCACACACACAAACACACACACACGTGCCCAGTGTGAGTTTCAAGCTACCAGGTCCAGGACTCAAACCACAGTCAGCTATGTGGGAGTCCTAACACCTTAACCACTATACCACCTGCTGGTCCCCATCCTGGGTTCTTTCCCTGAGAATTCCAAGCCCTGGTTCTGGATCTTAGTCCAGCTGTGTACCCACTCTAAGCTTGGTTACACAGGCCTATGTCCTAGGAGTGAATTTCTTTCCTGCTCAAGCAGATTCGAATTGGTTTCAGGTACAGGGGGACTTACTGTGTGTTTATGGATCTGGAAGGCTAATCAAACTTTCTATGGTGAGTTACAGCAGGTCCCTTTCTCCCCACTGACCTCATAGAGAACTCAGGCCCAGCTTAGAATCACCAGCTTTCACCCCAACTTTCCTGGAGACAATCAAATTCTTGTGACCTTAGATCATTTGTGAGGCTTTAGCAGAACTTAATCTCAAGAACTGGTCATGTCCTAGTTCTACCGTGTAGATAAAGGGTATATAAACCTGAAAAGGCTCGATAAAAACATGGGCCTTGTTCATCAGCACTTCATTTTTTCCTCCTCACGAGAATAGTAAGCAAACCAGAGAAAAACTCTAAATGGCCCTAAATCCTGGACTGAATAGGAGACACTTATATATGTACTCTGAACTAGTATGTGAGAGGCATGAAGAGCAAATTTCTGTATTAGAATTAAGTGCATTTTCTCAAATTGAATGTCCTAAATGATGCTGTTTATCTTGTTTTTGCACTGTTTTAAATGAGAGCTTTCATAGTCTGTCTATAACTGGAATCCAGCCCATTAGGAAAACCCAAGGGAAAAATATTCCCAAAGTTATGCACCCAAACAGCAGAGAAAATGAAAATAGAACATGATGACTTTTATTGCCCACTCTGTCAATAATAACTCTGGGGATCCGAAGCAGCACTGAAAGATGAGGTCTGTTTGGGGATTTTACTGGAAGGTTTCTCATCTGTGGGGGTTCCAAGTACAAATGCTGAAGAAGAAAAAAGGAATCCACATGATATGAAAATGATGACTTACGCTGATAGCATTCAAATATAAATAACACTCAAAATGGTGACTATTCCTGTTGCAGAGAGAACACTGGACAGGAAGCCAGAAACCAGGTTTCTATTCTAACTTTGCCACTAATGAGCTGCTTAATTTCAGACAAATATTTTTTTAAAACTTTATTTAATTTTATTTATTCATTCATTCATTTATCTTAACTTGACCAGAGAGAGACAGACCCACAAACACACACGCACACGCACACGCACACGCACACACACACACACACACACACACACAGGGAAAATGAGGAAACAAGCCACCAGGTCCAGGACTTGAACCGTGGTTGGCCAAGTGGGAGTGTCCAGTGCCTTAATCACCATGCCACCTGCCAGATCCCTAGAGAAATCATTTAACTTCTCTGGACCTCAAAGTTCTTCAAAAGGGTTACAGTAAACAATGTCTTCCTTAGTTCCAAAATTCTATGAAAACCTTTATGTTAAAGGTTTAAAAACTAAATAAAATGAACTGAAATGATAATTCTATCATGTAATTCTGAAATATTCAAAAATGACGATTTGTTTAACAAAAATTGAAAAGCTAAAATGGTCACAGAAATCTAATCAGCATTAGATAGAACAATAGAGAGGGCTTTTGTTTCTGGATATATGTTTTTTTTTTTTTTAATATGAGGAAACCAGAATAAAGATAAGGGAATTATAAAAGACAAGCAGAATTAATCATTATATGAGTTTAATCAGGGAAAGATGAAAAAAATCAAGAGGCTCAATATTGCAAGCAGCATTCGTAATCATAGGCTTTTAAGCCATATACACAAAACATCAAATATTATCACATAGGGGGAAAAAAGAGTTCAAAGTACAAAAGGGATAAAGAAAGACTAGGTTTTGAGAAGACAATTTCATTACACACAGAGGGAGAGGGTGGCAAATTGCCAAAACGAAGCGTCTTCTATCTCTGAACAGCAGCTGATATTCAGGAGACGGAGTTAGAGTGGTGATAGTAGAAATGATTAAGGCAGAATGCTTTCAACTAAGCAAAGCACTGTGCTCAGATACTGTTGTCTCAAGGGTGTCTAGCAAATAAGCAGAGATACAGTGAAACTTGAAAAAAATATATAGAGGGTGTGTGTGTGGGGAGGGGGGGGACAACCAACCAATCAATATGAACAAAGATTCCAAAATAGAAGGAAGTACATTTCTCTTGAAGGGGAAAAACAAACAAATCAAAACAAAACAAAAAAACACTGAAAGACTAAACCAGAATATCAATTCAGGCAAATAAAAAAAAAAAATCTATTAGGGGAAAATAGCCTGCAAGAAAGCTAAGGGAAAATAATTGAAATTTCTTAAGAAGCCCCATTTGGTCTCAGTTTTCGACATGAACTAGTCACACTTAACTAAATTTCAGGTGTTTGTGGAGGTCATGACTGTCATTATGAAGGAAAGCTGGTGGCCAGGCTGCTCTGCACACATCGATTTTTAGTAAGGATTATTTGCAAATTCCTGCATGAAGAATTCATTTCAAATGCTGAACCAGGAGGTAGGAAGACAATCAATTTATGAGCCAGAAAGAAGTAGGAAGGTGTTAGTGGCCCTAGGACTTGGACATCCTACTTGGAGAGCATTAGACATTAAGAGGGGGACTAGAGAAGGACATTGGGAACAGGAAAATAGTGAGGATCTTGAGATGAACAGCACTAAGCTGTACAGTCTAGTTCCCTTTCCTTAGCAGAATTCTGACATTGGCATCCCAGAACCTGTGATATGGGGCCCTGTTTCTTTTCCAAGGGCTCTTAATTGCATTGTCCCCTTCACTCACCACTCTGCAGCCAGGATTTTTGCCTTTCCTTTTTAGGCCTCAAGGACTTCTCCCTTTAGTACCTTCTGCCTGAAATGCCTTCCTGGGCTGTTTGGCCACCTCCCATTCTCATGCAGGTCTCAGCTCTCAGCTTACACAGCAGAGGGATATTTCCTGCCCCACCTCACTGTAGTGTCTCCCCTCTTACACATACTCAAATGGTCTTTGTCATTGACCTCCCATATTGGAATATGAGCTCCTGAGAAGAATGGCTTGGTTGTCTTTATTTTATTTATTTTTTTTGAGAGGTTTTTGCTATACGGTGTGTGCGCTCACCAGAAAGATAGGGAGAGACAGAGAGACAGAAAGCGAGAAATCACCCCCCAGGGAGGATGGCAATGCCGCAATCCCTTCTCCTCCATTCTCCTCTCGGGATCTTGGGCATCCACACACACGCACCAGGTGTGAGTTTAAGCCACTGGGTCCGGGACTCAAACCACGGTCAACTACATGAGAATTCAGCGACATAGCCGTTACTCTAACTGCTGGTCCCAGCTCGGTTGTCTTTTCACCACTATGTCCCAGTACCTGCCATGCATTGGTTGCACGAATAAACTCATAATAATTAACCAATTCCTACCAGTTCTTCTAGACTGTCTCGGGATTTTGCCTTCATCTTTATTCCTATAACCACAATCTTAGCACAATCCTCCATCTCTTCACTTTTAGATGTGCATAATTGTTTCCTAAACAATTATTCTAAGATGTTCCCTGGCCCTTCCCACACATGACTTCCAGATAATTCTTCCTAAAGCATTGCCTTTGTTCTGACTTTCCCTTTCTTTGTCCATGGCTGTGTCTATATCTAAGAATCAAAGAACACCAGAGACAGACCTGTAGTTAACAAGTTGGGTTTATCGCTCACCACAGTAAGGGAGAACACACACCATGAGGAATCACGGGATTTCTCAGTCAAAGGGTGAGAAAGAACTAGGGTATCATATGGCTTCGGTTGGGTATTTGGGGGACAGTGAAGAAGATAGAGTGCACTCTAGAATTGATATTTTCTGAAAGCATGGGTAATTTTCTGATTATATAACTCAATAAAGTTTACATATAGGGAGAAGAGACCAGAACGAGGATAAAATTGTCATTGCTACAGCAGAAGCTGCTGCTCATTTGGCTGAGGAAGAGTGTGCACATCATTTTCTGAGTGGCAGAGTGACCTGGTTGTTGTCTATTCTTAGACAGTATTATGAAATGGCCTTGTTTTTTTTTCTGGTTTTATCATGGTCTCAGTGTGCCCCTGTCTAAGACCGTGTTCTGTGAGTTTACAACTAATAGGAGACTAGTATGCCTACCTGTGAGAGTCAGGCCTGCTTCTGAATGTCAGAGACTACTTTTTTTTTTCTTTTTCTTAAGAATTATTTTATTTGGGACCAGCAGTTAGCGTAATGGCTATGTCGCTGGACTCCCACATAATTGACTGCGGTTCCAGTCCCGGACCTGGCAGCTTAAACTCACGCCGGGCACGTGTGCGTGCGTGCCTAAGATTCTGAGAGGAGAATGGAGGAGAAGGGATTGCGGCATAGCCATCCCCCCTGGGGGGTGATTTCTCCTTTCTGTCTGTCTGTCTCTCTCTGTCTGGCGAACGCACGCGCCCTATAATAAAAACCTCTCCAAAAAAAAAGAAATATTTTATTTAACTTTATTTATTTATTTATTTGACCAGAGAGAGAGACAGAGAAAGGGAAACTGAGAGAGCAAGCTGCCAGGTCTGGGACTCGAATCATGGTCAGCCATGTGGGAGTCCAGCACCCTTAACCACCACACCACCTGCTGGCCCCATTTTTTCCCGCTCTTTCTTTCTTATTCTTCCCCTTTGACCAAGGTGGATAAAGTCAGGCCACAGAACATTAGCCATGACATCCTGATTTTGTCATTGTCAAGATAGTGCTGAATAGGATCAGAAGATTATCTATTGGATGCATCTCTGGTTGATCCTGAGTCAATCTTTCCTTCTCCCTCTGTTGTAGGAGAAGTTGTTGACCCCCTGATGTGACAATGGCTGCACAGTAACATTCCAGACTCTAAACAGGGCACATTAGCCAATGGCAGCATATGCAGTTATAAGCAATATGATGATTGGTCTTTCTGAAACTTAGGCAATGAAAACATGTCCCATAAACCACCAAGAGGGACAGATGGCTTTTTGTTTTAGCTTTGTCCTAGACTGCACTATTTACCTATAGTATTTATACAGGTGTATTGAAGTGTTTGTTATGGCACCAACTCCCCTTTGGTGGCTAAGAGAAAATCAAAGGCTACACGACAACCTTACCTAATGAGTTTAGATTAGTTCTCCAGGCAAAAGTATTATTTTTGACTTCTGCTGAAGTTAGGGATATATTTCAAATCACTTTTTATTTTTACTTTATTTTTTTAAGAGAGATTTTTACTATAGAGTACATGTGCTTGCAAGAGAGAGAGAGAAAGAGAGAGAGAGACATAGAAAGTGAGGAATTATCTGCCAGGGGGATGGCCACACCACAGTCCCTTCTCCTCCATTCTCCTCTTCTGATCCTGGGCACGCATATGCTCCTGGGCACACATACGTTCCTGGTATGAGTTTCAAGCCTCTGGGTCCAGGACTCGAACTGTGGTCAACCATGTGGGAGTCCAGTGATATAGCCGTTATACCATCTGCTGGCCCTTCAAATCACTTTTTAAATAACGTTGTCCCCATTGTGCAGATCACAGCTTAGAGAGTACATGTGAGGAGGGAATGAGGAACTTCTTAGAAGTTCCCCTAAATACTTGGTGCTTCCCTAATCTTGGAGACTTCTTCCATCCTTCTTGAAGAAATAAGATCCAATAGAAGAATTATAGTAGTTTTTTTGTTGTTGTTGTTATTTTAGGTTTTTGCCATAAAGCATGTGCTCTACTCAGAGAGAGACAGAGAGAAATCACCCCTGGGGGGATAACCACACCCAATTCCTTCTTTTCCATTCTCCTCTCAGGATTTTGGGCATGCATCCACATGTGCCTGGAGTGATTTTCAAGCTTCCAGGTCTGGGACTCAAACCATAGTCAGTTATGTGAGAGTCCAGCTCCTTAACTACCACACCACCTGCTGCCCTCAGAAGAATGATAGTTTTAAATATCTTGAAATCTCTGGAGCCAATAGGTAGCATGGTGGTTAAGGCATTGGCTTCCCACATGGCCAACCATGGTTTGAGTCCCTGGCCAGGTGGCTTAAACATCAAGACAAATAGATAAATGTTCAATTTATATGTACATATAAAATCAGGAAATCTCTAGCAATTGTTCCAAATACACAGGATTAGTGAGTTTGTGGTAGAGAGGTATAAACCTGGTCTTTGGATAAGGGGAACTATCTTTAGTGGAACACAGATTGAACTTCCTCAAGATGGACAAAGTCCTTGAGTAGAATGAAATAGTTTCTGTAAAATAGGCTGAAGTGTCTCTGAAGAGAACAAACTATCATGCCCAAGATAGACTACTACTAGTGGCTATTCCTAATTGATGAGACTTTGCGCACAGGATTGTAACCATCCCAGAAGGAGCACTTTATTGATAAGAAATCAACATTCAAGTGGAGGTTGGGATTAATGATGCTTTTTTTAATTTGCAGGAGGGCATGTGCATTTGCTGGAGAAAGGGAGAAAGAGAGAAAAAGAGAAAGTGAGGAAGGAAAATGAGGAACCACCTCTCAAGGGGGATGGTCACACTGAAATCCTTTTCCATTTCTCCTTCTTTTTGGGTTTTGGGCATGTGTGCACACACACCTGGCATGCTCTTCAATGAAACTTTGATTGGATCACACCATAATGCAATGTGACCCAATTTTAACTCAACTGCTTCTGCAAAGATTCTATTTCCAAATAAGGTTACAGTCACAAGTATTTGGGGTTAGGATTTGAACTCTTTTTCTGAATTTTTGCCTTAAGGCAAGTGTGCTCACCAGAGAGACACAGAGACAGTGAGAGGGAAAGTGAGAAATCACTCCCAAGTGGGGATGGCCGTGCCACAATCCCTTCTTCTCCATTCTCCTCTTAGGATCTTGGGCACACACACACACACACGTGCTCTGGGCATGCTTTTCAAGCCATCGGGCCCAGGACTGGAGCTGTGGTTGGCCATGTGTGAATCCAGTGACATAACTGCTATGCCATCTGCTGGCCCCGAACATATGTTTTTTAGGGGAGACAATTCAACCCACAATAGATGAAATGTAAGATTGGTGGTCAAATTGCCTAATGATGGGGCAGTCTCTTCCATCCATAAAGAGATAGGCCAGCCGCAGCGGCAGAGGTAACACAACGCCCTGATGCTTGGGCCCACGTGGGAAGGTCCCACATGCACGTTTCGAGGTCTCCCTGAATACGCTGGAAAGAAGGCCAAGGCTGGGGCTGGATTGTGGTTTGGACACCCTGTTGGGGGGGTATATATCTCTCTCTGCCCCTATCTCTCTTTCTTATGGAAGAGATAAATAAACTTTAAAAAAGACAGGTGATCTGTGGGCTTCAGAGGGAGTTCATCTTGCAGGTATTGGAGTGGAAAGTAATACTTCAGGCCATAGGAATCAAGGGTTTCTGAGAACTTTACTACTTTTATTTTAGAATTCTGCTAGTTTGGTTTTTTCCTGAGGATTCTAGATGACAACTTTCTGAGTAAAGACAAAACTTTAGAGTTATTTACTAATAGTATGAAGCAGTAAAATGGATGTCCCTCTTACTTGAGAGGGAAGTGAGATTTCTAAAGTTGGAAGGAACAAAAGCAAGAATTTTTTTTTTTTTTTTTGCATAGAGTGATAAACCTATGCAAAAGAGAAGACTCAACCTGCTCTGAGAATAGAAATAACCCGAACATATTTATTATCCAGTGCATGAGGCATTTATATAAAGTCCATCTGGAGTGTTCAAAGGGCTCTCTCAGTTTGGTTCCTGTCCATGTCTGGTCTTTATAGCCTTGCCAGGATTGTGTCATTGGCAGGGAGGACGTTTTTGGAAACATCCTCAGTAATACCTCTAAAATTAGCTCGCTTATGTTCGTCTAATACTGTCGCCAATTTATTTGCTATTGTGTTTATTATCATGAAGCATCTTTGCTAAACTCCATTTTCAGCTTTTTGGCACTGCCCGTCAGCCATCTTGAAAGTGCCAAATATTATCTGTGTGAGCATTCTAATTTCTCCTGCTTTTTTTTTTTTTTTTTTAATCAGGAATTAGTCTCTGAGAGTTAATGATCATCTCTTTGGATTCCTCCAACGCCTTTCTTTTCTGGCTTAGTATAGAAAGGTTGGCACTCATTGCCTGTGATATCGGGTTGTTGGAAAGGTCATGACGTATTTTTCTGTTTTTCTATGCAAAAGCACATCATGACTTCTCCAACGACTCCATGTATAGTCATTCTAGCAATCCTCAGAAACAGTTATCTTGGTGGATGTGCCTTTTCTGACATCACAGTCAACTACAGCATTTCCAGGAGATGCAGTGTCTTCGCATTTCGAATGACTTCCCACTTTTACTACAGCTATTTCCTGAAGTAAAAGCAAGGCATTAGAGTTCTTTCCCTTGTCATCAGGTTTCATCAGGGATCCTATCAATGTAAGAAAAACCTTTGTTTCCAAAGCATTCAAAAGTAGTGAACTACCCTAAAAATATATCTATGGGGACTGGATGATGTCTCAGTGGTAAAACATGGCATTCTATGAGGCCAACCCACACGGGCAGGTCACTGGTTTGCACACAGAGACTTCCCTGAGTGTTCTAGGCACATCCGTGCCCACGGTCCTGGGTGGCTGAAGCTGGGGGTGGATTGTGGCATCTAGAGCCGGTTGGGGGTATATTCTCTCTCTCCCTCACTCACTCATGGGATAGCTAAATAAACTAAAATGTATCTACGACTAGTATAAATATTTATTCTTTTATTCTTTTTTGATTGGTTTACCTGGGCGAGGACAATTAATTCAGCCATCTGAGCTGACTCGATTTTTGGGAGTGGTTTATATTCCAAACGTGAATTGAGGTTTGTGATAGCATAACCTGCTTGATAACTCCAAATTTTTGTTTTGTTTTGTTGTTGTTGTTTAGGTTTTTGCCATAGGGCACATGTCCTCACTGGAGAGAGACAGGGACAGAGTGGGGGCAAGTGAGAAATCATCCCCTAGAGGAGATGGCCGAGCTGCCATCCCTTCTTCTCTAGTCCTCTCTCAGAATTTTGGGCTCACAGCGCTTGATTCTCAAACTGCTGGGTCCTGGACTTGAACTGGGGTCAATCATGTGGGAACCCAGAGCCTTAAACACCATGCCATCTGCTGGCCCCGCGAATTTCTGTTTTTTAAAAAACAATCATCCACAAATAAAATTAGGTCAGAGAGGGACCAGCAGTTGGTGTAATGGCTATGTCGCTGGACTCCCATGTGGTCGACCATGGTTCAAGTCCTGGACCCGGTGGCCTAAACTTACACTGGGTGCGTGTGCATGTGTGCCCAAGATCCTGAGAGGAGAAGGGAGGAGAAGGGATTGCGGCGTGGCCATCCCCCCTGGGGGGTGATTTCTCACTTTCTGTCTGTCTTTCTGGTGAGCACACGTGCCCTATAGCAAAAACCTCTACAAAAACAAAACAAAACAAAACCCAACAACAAAAAACAAAAAAATTAGGTCAGAGATATGATGGGATTGGAAACAAATCTGTGTAAGATGGAGGTAATTCTATAAAAAGGCTTACATAATCATAAAGTTCTCCTTCAGGTCTTTAGGTTAAAGAAGGTTGGGTGTAGCATGTTGCAGTGACAGTGATATTGTAGGATGACAGGCATCTAGCTAAGAATGCTAGATGTCTTCCATCAAAAACAGGGTCTAGGGACCAGCAGTTGGTGTAATGGCTATGTTGCTGGACTCCTATGTAGTCGACCGCGGTTCTTGTCCTGGACCCGGTGGCTTAAAACTCACGCTGGGCAAGTGTGCATGTGTGCCCAAGATCCTGAGAGGAGAAGGGATTGCAGCATGGCCATCCCCCACCCCACCCGGGGGGTGTGCATTCTCGCTTTCTGTCTCTCTGTCTCTGTCTGGTGAGCGCATGCACCCTATAGCAAAAACTTCCCAAATTAAAAAAAAAAAAACAACAAAAACAAAAACAAAACCCAGAAAACAAAAAAAACAAGCAAAAAAACCAAACAGGGTCTATACAGGCAGAACCATTAAATGTAGTGGATAATCAGAACTGAGCCAGCTGAGGGGTCCTTCGCTTTGCTACCGCTGTAGTTCACAAAGTGACTATTCTTAGCTACGGGGCCTCACGAAAGACTGAAATGAGCAATGGGCTACTGCTGATTCTCAGGTACTTAAATTAGTATTCCAAGTTTTCAGATCTTTCCTGAACACAGAAGAGATTATGATTATTAGGTAACCCAGGCTTGGGGTCTGTTGCAAAGCTTTCTTGATTTCAGAAAATGTATTCACGTTTCTCTTCCTAAGGTGCAGGTTCAGGGACTAAGGACTTACTCCATGGAAAGGGGACGGAATGGAAGAAAAGATTGGCACTCACTGCCTGTAATATTGGGTCGTCAGAAAAGGCCTGAAGTATTTTTCTGTTTTTCTATGCAAAAACACATCATGACTTTTCTGATTACTCAATATATAGACACTCTAGCAGTCCTCAGTGTTGTTTTGCAATAGGTAGTTTAAGGGAATAATAAACTTTGTGCTGTTCTCACAGCAGAATTTTAATTTCTGTTTAAGGCTTTATGTCTTTTCTGAATGAAGGTCTTAAATACATGGAATCCATCTTAAAGCTTTCCTCATTGTTTTGAACATCGTAAAAGACCACCTACGTATTATGTTAAAATAGATACAAGCAGAAGGATCGAATCTGAGGTCTCAATTGAGATTATGAAAGAATGGGCCAGCAGGTGGCGTAATGGTTAAGGTGCTGGACTCCCACGTGTCTGAGCATGGTTTGAGTCCTGAACATGACAACTTGAAAATCATGCCGGGCACGTGTACATGTGTGCCCAAAATCCTAGGAGGAGAATAGAGGAGACGGGATTGTGGTGTAGCCATCCCCTTGAGGGGGTGAAGTTGTGATTTCTCATTTTCTCTCTGTCTCTTTCTGGTAAGTGCACATGCCCTGTGGCAAAAACCATTTTTAAAAAAGTGGGGGAAGACGAGCTGAAGGCATAGTGATTACGTTGCTGGACTCCCACATGGCCAACCACAGTTTGAGTCCTGGACCTGGTGACTTGATAAATCACACCAGGTGTGTGTGTGTGTGTGTGTGTGTGTGTGTGTGTGTGTGTCCAAGAGCCTGGGAGAGAATGGAGAAGTGATTGTGGCATGACCATTTACCCTGGGGGTTGATTTCTCACTTTCCCTCCCCCACGCTCTATGGTGAGCACACACACCCTGAGACCAAAAAAAAAAAAAAAAAAGAACCTAAAAAAAAAGAATAGTAGGTTAGATTCAGTAAATTCTGGAGGCAAAATAGTCCAGGTAGATATTGCTCATTTTCCCCTGAGAAGGGAAATAAGTATTGACTGCCAGGATGTGATGGGATGCTAGAGAACATGAGCTCGTCAGTGAAGTGAGTGGCTTCAGGTAATATTGAAGACTAAATAGAATTTGGGATCAAGAACCATTAGGAAAAGAGGAATCACGATCTTATTTATGGCCCTAAGTTCTTGCGTAAATCAATATCTATGTCCCCAAGGCGTTTTCTGGGTAATACTGGAGTATCACAAGGGTTGGTGAAAGAAATAAATGAGTCCCTGACTTCCCTAGTGGACCTCAATCCTTTCTTAGCTTCAGACTTTAAAGAGTATTGAGTAAGAACAGGTAAGGGTTGGGACCAGCAGTTAGCTTAATGGCTATGTCGCTGGACTCCCACGTAGTCGACTGCGGTTCATGTCCTGGACCCAGTGTCTTAAAACTCATGCCGGGCGCGTGTGCGTGCGTGCCCAAGATCCCGAGAGGAGAATGGAGAAGAAGGGATTGTGCCCAAGATCCCGAGAGGAGAATGGAGGAGAAGGGATTGCGGCGTGACCATTCCCCCTGAGGGGTGATTTCTCGCTTCCTGTCTCTATGTCTCTGTGTGTTTGATGAGTGCACGCGCCCTATAGCAAAAACCTCTCAAAAAACAAAAACAAAAACAAACAAACAAAAAACAGGTAAGGGTTTAGAAAAGTGAATTTCTGCTTTGGTGGGTTTGGTCTCTAGAATTCTTCCCTTGTCATTAGAACTGTTGTTTTAGAGGGAATCAGGTACCGTCCATAATTCTCCAAATTGATATTACATGCATAGGAATCAGCAAAGTGCCATCTACATGCGCTATGAAATGATCAAGCATGAGAGTGTCTTCAGGCATTTTTAGAAATAGTTCATTGAGAAGTATTTGATTTGGAAGTTCTATTTATTGGGCCGTTGGAAAAGTCATGATGTATTTTTTCTATGGAAAAATGATCCAATACATAAAAGGTCCCCCCCCCACACACACACACACAATAAAATTTACTGGTGTAGTGTCACAGAAAAGAAGTGCATGACTCATCGGGAGTCAGGAGTTACAGTCACCGGCTGGGTACTGGAAAGGGTGTGAGCACTGTTTGAAATTCCTGAGTAGGTTAATGACTCTGAGGAAGATGGTGGGTAAAACTTGTGGTAGAATTTAAGGCCAATTGGGACTAGCAGTTAGCGTAATGGCTATGTCGTTGGACTCCCAGATAGTGGACTGTGGTTTGAGTACCGAACCCAGTGGCTTAAACTCACGCCGGGCGCGTGTGCGTGCGTGCCCAAGATCCCGAGAGGAGAATGGAGGAGAAGGGATTGCGGCATGGCCATCCCCCCTGGGGGTGATTTTTCGCTTTCTGTCTCTCTTGTCTCTGTCTTTCTGGTGAGCGCACACGCCCTATAGCAAAAACTTCAAAAAAAAAAAAAAAGAATTTAAGGCCAATCAAGTAACACTTGTGTCTTTCAAAAAGGCAGCTTTAGCCCTTCTATTATTAAGGATCATTCTCCTTGTTGATTTAAAGGAAGCAGTGGGAATCGGGCATCACAATAACCCTCCAACTTTCTATTATCCTTGTTTGGCATAACAAACAGGAATAGTTTGTTTGAGTTATCATGGACTGATTGTTTTTCCGGTGTCCCACTCCCTCTCTTTTTAACAAAATTAGGAAGTTATAACAGAGGGTCTACAATACACGTATTATATTATGAGTGAGGAAGAAAAGCAGTTCAGAGCAGTCTGTGGAATGTAGGCCCATTTATATTTTAATGGCCCAAGAGCAGATAGCATGTTTTCAGTTTCCTGTAATAAAGCAAGTTGCAGCTAGCTATATTTTTCAAGTTCATGATGTAAAGAATGATGGAAATTTCTCTTTACAAGCCAAATGATATATAGTGCTTGAATGTTCAAAAAAAGAGAATAAATAATAACAATAATCTGATAAAAGAATAATGTATAGCTAATAATGTATAGCGTGCCCACATTATTTTAAATGAATTAATGTGAGTTATTGAAAAATAACTTGTAATCTCTCTTCTTCGTCCTCTTATTTTTCTCTCTCTCTCTCCTTTTTTTTTTTTTTTTTTTTTTGGTTTTGCTATAGGGTGCATGTTCTCATCAGAAAGAGACAGAGAGACAGGGAAAGTGAGAAGTTACCCCCCAAGGGGGATGGCTATGTCATAATCCCTTCTCCAATCTCTCGGGATTTTGGGCACACATGCATGTACCCAGAGTAATTTTCAAGCCACGAGCTCTGGAATCCTTAACCTTCTTGCCACCTGCTGGCCCCTGCCCTTCTCTTTGACATAAAAAATTACCCTTTTCTCAGCACCATATTTGATGTACACAACGCACTGGAATCTGCAGCACCCGAATGACTCATTCCAAGCTCTCTGCTCAAGCAAATCATTTTAATTTCGATAACTATGCCTCGGCCTTCCTCTTTTTAAGGTTGACACAAGAAAATAAAACTTTGAGTCAAAAGACTGGAAAGAGAGAATTATTTCCATTAGGGATTAATGGAAAATAGCTAGATACATTCCAACCTTTTATCATCCAACATTTTATCCACTTACGCTACTCCCAAATGCATGAAATAAGCCTTTAAATGTAATACATAAATAATAAAGAAATAATAAAATACTTTATGTGATCGTTAATACATCAAAAACATTGGTTCTGAGCTTAGGAGAAGAATTCTAGAGACAGACAAAACATTTTTTAAAAAAGATAAAGGAGGAAGATAAAGAAGGACATGACTAGCTCCCTGGATGTCTTTCCACCATCTTTTAATCTGGATACGACTGTCCATTATACTGGAAATAGAAAAGTGTTTGCATCATTTGAGTTTTTCCAAGATACCACACTGAAAAAGTAAAAAGAAACACATACTCCTCTCAGGATCTTGGGCACGCACGCACATACGCCTGGCGTGAGTTTAAGCCACCGGGTCCGGGACTCAAACCACTGTCCACTACGTGGGAGTCCAGCAACATAGCCATTACGCTAACTGCTGGTCCTGAAACAGTATTATTTTTAACGATACTTTAACCTAATACATTCAAAATATTATCATTTTGACATGTTTAAAGCCCATGGTTAAAGGCTGGCTCCTACATGGCTGAATGGTTTGACCTGTATGGTTTGAGTCTCAGATCCGGTAGCTGGAAAACACACTGAGCGCATGTATGTGCGTGCTCAAAATCCTGAAAGGAGGGGAAGATGGAGGAGAGGGGACTGTGCCGTCACCAGGGTTCTCCCTCACACTCAGGGGCAGCCACAAGGCCAGTCGCTGCTGGGAGCACCTCAGGCTGCAGAAGGGACACTTGAGGAATGCCCATGTTTGGGGCTGGCAGGTGGTACGGTGGTTATCGGTGAGGGACTCCCACAAGGCCGACTGGGGTTCGAGTCCTGGACCTGGCAATTTACTTTTTCGCTTCCCTTTTCTCTCTCTCGCTCTGTCCCTCTCTGGTCAAATAAAATAAATAAATAAATAAATAAAAGAATTCTTAAAAAAGGAAAAAAGAGATGCCCATGTTTGAACAAGGACCATCTGGAATGAGCAGTAATCATCAGAGAAAGGGTGAAGTTCTTTGTCTTGGGGGGAAAAGCCTCAGTGGCTGATCTAAGTATCTAAGGGCCTCACTTTACTGACACATATAGTTTTTATGAGGAAACAGCATTCACTTTTATGGCTTAGTTAATGGACTTGTAGAAATAAAAATTGAACACAGAGGGCAACATTTACGACTCCTATCACATTAGAAAAATCTCTAACAGCCTTTCACCCCCTTTCTCTGCTTCCCTTTTCTCCTTCTCCCCCTTCCACTTTCCCCTCTTCTTTCCCCATTTCCCCATTTCTCCCTCCCTCCTTCCCCTACATTCATTTACTGAGCATCTAATCTGTGGTGGCTATTATGCTAGCTATCACAAATAAAGACAGAAAAGACAGGGCCCCATCCTGTCAGACTAGCTCACAGCCTGGGACCATTAAAGTCTTGCACACAGGCTTTTTTAATTTTTTTATTTTTTGGAGAAGTTTTCGCTATAGGGCGCATGCGCTCGCCAGACAGAGAGACAGAGAGACAGAAAGTGAGAAATCACCCCCCCAGGGGGGATGGCCATGCCTCAATCCCTTCTCCTCCATTCTCCTCTCGGGATCTTGGGCACGGACGCACACGCACCCGGTATGAGTTTTAAACCACTGGGTCCAGGACGCGAACTGTGGTTGACTACGTGGGAGTCCAGCGACATTGCCATTACTCTAACTGCTGGTCTCCACACAGGCTTTTAAGAGGTAGTGTGATTACAAGGGTGTACAGGAAGGGACTGGACAGAGCTCTCAGCAAGGTGGGAGATAGAGGGATGGAGAGCAGTCAAGGAAAGGCTGGATTTGGGATCAGCAGTTAGCATAATGGCTATGTCTCTGAACTCCCATGTAGCTGACTACAGTTTGAGTCCCGGACCCAGTGGCTTAAACTCACGCCGGACATGTGTGCGTGCATGCCCGATATCCCGAGAAGAGAATGGAAGAGAAGGGATTGTGGCGTAGCCGTCTACCCTGGGGGGTGATTTCTCACTTTCTATTCTCTGTCTCTATCTTTCTGGTGAGCGCACACACCCTAGAGCAAAAACAAACAAACAAAACAAAACAACCTCTCCAAAAAAGAAAAGGTTGGATTTGAGGGTAGGGGCTGGGTGATGCTAGAAGGAATTTTAAAAGCTAATAAATAATTGACTGAGCCAAGTTGGAGAAGGTGAAAAAGGGAAAAGAGGATCAAAAGTCATGTAGGCATTCAGGTGTGGCTTGTTCAAGAAAGCCCAAACAGGCACAGCTTGACTGGTGCACTCTGCAGGGAGAAGTGATTGGTCACGCTAAGAGAGGCCAGGGTCAGATCACCAAGCATGACTGGTGCACTCTGCAGGGAGAAGTGATTGGTCACGCTAAGAGAGGCCAGGGTCAGATCACCAAGCAATTTATATATCAGGGAGGTAGGATTTTCTTCTAATGCAGAGGTTCTCATCCGGGGGTGACTTTGCCTCTCGGGAGACATGTGGCAATGTCTGGAGACAATTTTCATCGTCACAACCGGAAGCAGGGGTGCTACTGGCCTTTGCAGGGTAAAGGTCCAGGCCGCCCACTAACATCCTATAATGTGCAGGATCTCCCCTGGGCCCTCTTCCTAGGGCTGGCTATATAACACGCAAGTTCCAATGCAAAATGAAATTGTGTACTTGCTTCGGTTGTCCCTGCACTTCTGTGCTTCACGAGTCCACTGAAATTCTGTGCTGTGGGGCGTTGTTGCCAATGGGGCAGCAAGGACCACAGTCATGCACATCGTGGGTGCTGGCTCTGCTCATGGGCACGCACCATTGTCTCATGGGGTTCACTTACGACAGACAAGTTTAAAGATGAGATCACTAAGAATTTGAAGATGGAGACAGCAGAGCGTGAAACTAAGTGCAAGGCCCTTCTGGACGTGGCCCCTGTGGGACTGCAGTGTTCCCACACCCACAAACCTGGCTCCGCATCTGGCCCCAAATATCCATAGTGCTGAGGTTGAGAAACCCTATTCCAAAGGAAATAAGGAGCCACTGAAGGATTTTAAGCAGATGAGAGGGCTGAGATTGGGAAGAGATTGTGAGAACAAATCATGCTTCGGAAGAGTTGTTCTAACTGACAGTATAAAGTTTGGAACCAAGTAGAGGGAAAGTAAATTTTTATCTAACTGCACATTGGTGTATACCAAAAAAATCCCTTAGGAAAGTTCTGGGTGGCAAGAGTCATACCTGCTCGCCACATATCAGACTGCAGAAGGTTTCGCCTAGCGTTGCTGTAGAACGCTCTTCTATGAGCTGAGATGGTGGGCGATGAATTCGGTGGCTTATGTCTAGCATCTGTGCTGCAAGGAAAATGTTTAAACGCCGGATTGACTCAGTATGGGAGATGCTCACACGGTGAGCCGTGCATGGGCACTGAGACTGGGAACAGAGCAGATTCTCCGTACAACACTCCCTTGAGAGTAGCTGTTCTCTGGGTTGTGGACGGACTGGTGAGTGGAATCAGTAGTGCTGTTTAAATAGTTGCTTTAAGGACCAGGCAGCAGCACAGTGGTAATGCAAGAAGACCATCATGGAGAAGGTCCTGGGTTCTCATCCTGGAACCAGCTGGGCATGCATTTTCCCCAAGTAGGCACACCTTGACTGATGCACTGTGATTTGGGCCAGCTGAAAATGAGGGTGGATTGTGGCATGAAAACTCTGTTGGAAGTCTTGATCTCTCTCTCTCAGAAGACATACACTTAAAAAAAAAATAATAAAATTGCTGCTCCCAGGGACCAGCAGAGAGCGTAATGGCTAATGTCTCTGGACTCCTACATAGTCGATCACGGTTCGAGTCCCAGATGTGGTAGCTTGAACTCATGATGGGCGTGTGTGGTTGTGTGCCCAAGATCTTGAGAGGAGAATGGAGGAGAAGGGATCGAGGCGTGGCCATCCCCCCTGGGGGGTAATTTCTCGCTTTCTGTCTCTCTCTGTCTCTCTGGAGAGAGCATGAGCCCTGTAGCAACAACAAAAAATTGCTGCTCTCTTTTCTCTTCCTTTTGTTGTATAGCAGCCATGTTGTTTGGAGAACTGACCCCAAAGCCAGCTCCAGACTGAGTCCTGACTAGTTTAAGTCAAGCAGGTTAATCTCACCCCTCTAGCCACAGTGATTGGCTTTCGCATTTTGGGCCCTTAAGTAATTAGTTACTGGTATTCCCATGGCCCTAGGAAAGAAGTGACCAATCAACTTGAAGCAGGGACTTTTGTTCCTCACTGTAAAAAACAGGAGTCCCACTGACTCTTGGCAGCCCTGTTGTCACTATGAGGGAAGCCAGGCTGGAAAAAAAACAGCCAGCATGTGAAGGAAGACAGAGTGGAAAGAACTGCAGCTAAACCCTCGACCACTGACTGGAGCATGCCCGAAGCCTTCCCTCATCAGGCCGTGAACTTTTTAAGTCACGTTCCTCTTTATGAACTACTCCAGTCTGAAGGAAACTGAAGCTGAATGTTCTGTTTCTCAGCCAGAGCATCCGGCCTGACAGGCAGTGACTCCACTCATGCGAGAAAATCATGGAGCTTCTCAAGTCTGGAAGGACCCCGGTCACCATCCGTCAGGTGAAAGCCCACATGTGCGAACCCGTATTCCTACAGGACCCTCCTCCTGTTCAGCGCCCTCCTACGTCATGTGTTTAAGAGTACTCTGGGTGCACAGCTATGATCTCTTCTTCCTTCTTCTTTTTCCTTCTTTTTCTTTTTAAAATTTTGCCAGAGGATACACGTGTTCACCTGGGAGAGACAGAAAACAGAGAGAGAGAGAGAGAGAGGAAAAGTGAGAGGAACTTTGCCCCTACCCCCTCCAGGGGACACAGTTATGTTGCAACCCCTTCTCCATTTCTTCCTCCGTTTGGGAATTTTGGGCACACATACTCAAGCCACCAGGATCAGGGCTCCAACTGCCGAGATGGCCATGTGGGATCCAGCTGCCTTAACCACCATGCTACTGACTGGCCTGCTGCTGCTATTACCTCTTCTTCCCAACTGTTGACCTCTGATGCAGAATTTTCAAGCCTCAGCAACTATTTTTTTCCTTTTTTTTTTGGAGAGGTTTTCTTTATAGAGCGTGTGCGCTCGCCAGACAGACAGAGACATAGAGACAGAAAGCGAGAAATCACCCCCCAGGGGGATGGTCATGCCACAGTCCCTTCTCCTCCATTCTCCTCTTGGGATCTTGGGCATGCACACACACGTGCCCGGCGTGAGTTTTAAGCCACTGGGTCTGGGACGTGAACCGCGGTCGACTATGTGGGAGTCCAGCGACATAGCCATTATGCTAACTGCTGGTTCCCAAGCCTCAGAAACTATTTGAAGAGCCTTAGACCAAAATTCCTTTTCAGAAGGAATCTCATAAAGATAGATATGAGGGGTCAACCCAGTGGGGAAAGACAGGCAGACTCGGACTCCGCTGCCTGTCAGACCACGTCAGAATGTCAGGATAGTTTAACCAGATGGAGGAGGCCTCCTAGGAGGTAAGAAAGAATTTTTCTGACCTCTGACAGATGTTCATTAGCATCGTGGATGGCTCCTTCCCCCCAATCTTAAAGAATCTCTCCATGGGAAAGAAAGGAGATCGGGCAGAGCTTTCTGCCTTATTTCTCTTCTTCCCTTCCCCCCTCCCTGCCTCTCTCCTCTCTGTTCCTTACCTCCCTCTCTTCCTTCTCCTCCTAGGAAAAAGGTGCGCACCACATGCGTTGTGGCTACAGAGGAGCCAGGACGGTGAGTAGAACCGTAAGTGCTGTACTCAGGGGTTTCCACATTGTGTTCTGGAAAGCTCTGAAAGCACCATGAATGGAGTGGAGGAGAGCAGCTGGGAGCACCACCTGTCGCCCCTCAGCGCGTGACTGTGGAGACCATGCACAGCTCCAGTTTCCCTGTATGTAAACCAGCCCCAAACAAGATGCAGAGCGCTCAGCCTCACGGCCTGTGTGGCGTGAGGGCTCAGTAGGTGGCAGGTGCACGTGCACAGGGGTATCTCACGAAATGCCAGCGAGGAAGGGATCGTACACATCATCGAGCCCAGCCGACTGGCTGACCTTCCTGATGTGGGGACCACAGCCCGGAGAAGCGAATGCACATTTTCAAGATCACAGGTATCACCTGGCGACACCATGCCCTGGATACCTGGCTCCTCAGCTCCCAAACCCTTCTTGAAGTGAATAAATCAAAACCATTGAAAAAAGTGCATTTGTATCTTGCATGTTTTCTTTGGCACGTATATTGGCCATTGCCTAATGCGGGGCTCAAAGCTATCATTTTTATACCAAAACAAAACAGAATAAAACAAAGCAACCCATTCAAGAGGTCCAGAACAACCCAGAAAGCTGTCCAGAAATGTGAGGTATTATTAAATTGAAGGCACTAATAATAATACCTCACATGTCTGGACAGCTTTTTTTATCTGCAGAGCACTTCCCAGACAGTAACTAATGAATCCTCCCATTCCCCCTAGCAATAGAGACACACGAGTCCCCACATGCACCAAGAACTTAATTTACATGAAATGAAGAAAAAGACATTAGGAAGTGGCATTCTACTAACTCATAATTACAACCTCAAGCCCAAGATAAACACACTGAACCCTCTCGGGGAGGCTGCCACATTTACCCACTGGGGAGCTTCCACTTAGATCCCATGCTGTTTGCATGGGGAGCGCAGACAGGGACTCCTCACAGAAAGGCAGCTGTCTCTAGGACCAAGGGCCCATTTTACAGGCAGACACTTCCGGCAAATGACTTCTTAGGGAATAAGCATCCGAGAAGTGGTCAGATGTGACTGCTGGCCTTCCTCCTTCGCTGGGTCCCTCCCCTTCTCTCCATCTGGATTCCTGGCCTCTGGGTGCCCGTACCTCTTAACGGTCTCCTCCTGCCAATCATGAGGAAGATAGAGTGACAGGCTGTCAAGGGTATGTCAGGGACATCTTCCATGGAGGGGTAACATGGGCTTTTTACAAGGAGGAACCTGGGACCAGCAGGTGGCATAGTGGTTAGGGTGCTAGACTCCCACATGGTCGACAGCAATTTGAGGCCCAGACCCGACAGCCTGAAACTCATGCCAGGCGTGCGTGCATGCCCAAAATCCCAAGGAGAATGGAAGAGAAGGGACTCCGGTGTGGCCATCCTCTCTGGGGAGTGATTTCTCATTTTCTGTCTGTCTCTCTGGCGAGCACATGTGCCCTACAGCAAAAATGTCTAAATAACAACACCAACAATAACAACACAGGAGCCTGGACGTGGACTTGCCAGGGTTCCCAGTCACTAGGGAGGCAGAGCAGTCTCGTGGACCCCACTACCTGGCAGTTGCTGCCCCTGGAATAGAGACACACGAGTCCCCACATGCACCAAGAACTTAATTTACATGAAATGAAGAAAAAGACATTAGGAAGTGGCATTCTACTAACTCATAATTACAACCTCAAGCCCAAGATAAACACACTGAACCCTCTCGGGGAGGCTGCCACATTTACCCACTGGGGAGCTTCCACTTAGATCCCATGCTGTTTGCATGGGGAGCGCAGACAGGGACTCCTCACAGAAAGGCAGCTGTCTCTAGGACCAAGGGCCCATTTTACAGGCAGACACTTCCGGCAAATGACTTCTTAGGGAATAAGCATCCGAGAAGTGGTCAGATGTGACTGCTGGCCTTCCTCCTTCGCTGGGTCCCTCCCCTTCTCTCCATCTGGATTCCTGGCCTCTGGGTGCCCGTACCTCTTAACGGTCTCCTCCTGCCAATCATGAGGAAGATAGAGTGACAGGCTGTCAAGGGTATGTCAGGGACATCTTCCATGGAGGGGTAACATGGGCTTTTTACAAGGAGGAACCTGGGACCAGCAGGTGGCATAGTGGTTAGGGTGCTAGACTCCCACATGGTCGACAGCAATTTGAGGCCCAGACCCGACAGCCTGAAACTCATGCCAGGCGTGCGTGCATGCCCAAAATCCCAAGGAGAATGGAAGAGAAGGGACTCCGGTGTGGCCATCCTCTCTGGGGAGTGATTTCTCATTTTCTGTCTGTCTCTCTGGCGAGCACATGTGCCCTACAGCAAAAATGTCTAAATAACAACACCAACAATAACAACACAGGAGCCTGGACGTGGACTTGCCAGGGTTCCCAGTCACTAGGGAGGCAGAGCAGTCTCGTGGACCCCACTACCTGGCAGTTGCTGCCACTGCCTTCCCCCGCAGCGGGCCCTGTGGTCCAGGCCATGGCCAGGCTCCCGTGCGTGCTTAGCACCCTGGACACTTCCCGCAGGTCTTGCCTTACTTACCACAGAGAAATCTCAGCACACTGAGAGCCATCAGCCACTGACTGAGATGTCTCCAAGTCCCACATTTGAAATGTCCTAGGAGTGGCTGCTTCCTTAGGGACGCACAGACTGAACGCAGAACTGCCCTGTGGTCGGCAGGCCCATTTAGAATCAGTCTGGTGAAAGGGACTGCTCTCATTACCTGCTGCCCACTCTGGCCTTTCCCTTCCATGGCTGAGGCCACCACCCCAGGGTATGGACTTGGAACTTTCCTGAGTCAGGGGCTGGATCTCAGTCCTGGCAACTCAGGGTCAAGCTCCCTTGTTGCTGAACTGGCTCTTAAGAGCCCCAGGATGTATACTGGCTTCTAACCCTGTGCCCGGTTTGCACCCAGGGTGGGATATACTATGCTGACCAGCAATGGATTGGAACCCCCTGACCTGGCTTTTTCAAGGCCCCTGAGTGTGGTTTTTTCAAGGCAAGACTAGAAATGGTCTCAACATTGTCTAGTGAAGGAGAAGATGTTTCTGTCTCCTGGCCAAATTATGGGCAGACACTGAAATCCACTTCACCCAAGACTCATGGGTGTGGTTGAGATGATAAAGGCCAAAAAACAGCTAATAGGGAGGGGGGACCTCCCCAGGAATCCCCTGGATATTCTGAGTAGAGTGTGGTAGAGCAGCCAGCAGGCGCGCACAGCTAAGTGAACTGAAAGGCCCACAGTAAGCAGAGCTGGTTGGCCATGCAGGGTGGCAGCCAGTGGGACTGCAGCCTCAGCGAGCCTCAGAGCAACATGGCGTCCTGGGGATTTCAGCCAGTCTCAGAAAGCAAATTAGAGTGAGAAGGAATGCAGACCACCCACACATAGGCCATCCTATGCAGAAGAGGGAGCTGCATGGAGCCTGAGCTTGACATGGAAATTCTATTTTCTTTTTCTTTCTTTTTATTTTTACTTTTTTTGGAGAGGTTTTTGCTATAGGGTGCTTGTGCTCGCCAGAAAGACAGAGAGAGACAGAGAGACAGAAAGTGAGAAGTCACCCCCCCCCAGGGGGATGGCCATGCCACAATCTCTTCTCCTCCATTCTCTTCTCCGGATCCTGGGCAAGCACACACACGTGCCTGGCATGAGTTTAAGCCACAGGGTCCGGGACTCAAACCGCGGTCAACTACCTGGAAGTCCAGTGACGTAGCCATTACACCGACTGCTGGTCCTGCCATGGAAATTCTTCTGCCACCACCAAACATTAGGATTTGATGTTATTAGAAAGGTTCAAGACGGCTGTAGAGAAAGAGTAACAGCAATGATATTAAAACCCACGAATGCACTAAAAGCAATAAGCGGTACCCTCAAAAGTCCAGGAGCTTTGTGGACTCTTTGAAAGATGAAAGAAGCCTGAGATCACCATGAAGAAGAGAAGCACACTCCAGAGGGTGCACAGAACTAAGAGGACAGGATGTGAGAAACTCAGAGGGCAAGAATAGGGGCGGGGCCAGGCAGGGCCTGGTAAACCGTGATGCTCTGCGAGGCTGACCCACGTGGGAAGTTCTGGGTGTGAGCGAAGATTTTCCTGAATACACCAGGCATGCTTATGTCCATGATCTGGGGCTGGCTGAGGCTGGGGGTGGACTGTGGTACAGAGACCCTGTCATGGAGGCTGTCTCTCTGGCTCACGGAAGAGATAAATACACTTAAGAAGAAGAAGGAATGTTGGGAGAATCCCTGGGGGCTAATGGCTTGGGATAACATAGAGGAGCAGCCACTTCTGGCCTCAGGCCAGGAGGCGGGCAACAGAAGCGTGAGTGCCCAGCATGGGGCAGTGGGCTCAGGTGGTTAAAGGGGCCTGGTGGGACCCAGCACAACCCGGAAAGAATGATGTGCTCCCTCCATCCAGGAGGCTAGATGCAGGAAACAGCAAGCATTGGCCGACAGGCTGCTAAGCCCAAATGTGGAACGGTACACAAGCCCATGACCCCCAGGCATTTGGAAAAAGCCATAAAAGAGAGGCACCAACCCCAACAAATGGGAAAGCTTAATCCAAAGAAGCAGAGTTAACAGAGCAAATAGAACAAGAATTTGGTACCTACATAAGTAGAATCCTTAGAGAGAAAGGAAATGACATTGCACCCATAAAAAGGAGTGTGTTAGGGATCTTGGGTATGAAACATTTGATGACTGAAATACAAAAACGTGTAAGTGGGCAGGAACGTCGGAGCCAGCGAGAGGTAAGTTGAAAGGCTGAGCCAAGGAATTTTTTCAGAATAGCAGAAGTGGGCAGGGCAACGGCACAGAAGATGGCTAGGAGAATGGGAAGGTCAACCCCAGCACTCCCAGTGTTTATCTAAGTGCTCTAGAAGACAAGCACAGAGAGAATGGCAGCGAGAACAGGTACAGAGCTGTCCCCAGAAGTGAGGACAGGAATGAGAGTCCCATGGATGGCCAAGCAGAACTGGACAAAAACCCAAACATAACACTCTTGCCAAGACTTGTCTAGTGACGTGTCAGACACCAACGATAAAGAGAAAACCGAAACACTTCCGAGGGCATGGGAACAGGGACAAAGATAACACTGAATGCAAGCTGGAGCATTGTCTTCCAATTTCCGAAGAAAATATTCCCAGAATTCCTTAGCAAGTGAAATCATGCTATAAGTGTGAAGGCACAAGCATGACATCCTCAGACACGCAAAGAGTCAAAACTTTTTTTTTAAGAATTATTTTAATTTTATTTATTGTCATGATTTTTTTTTTTTTGAAGTTGACCAGAGAGAGACAGAGAGAAGGAAATGAGAAAGCAAGCTTGCCAGGTCCAGGACTCGAACCACAGTCAACCATGTGGGAGTCCAGCTACTCTAACCATCACACCACCTGAAGGCCCCAAAGAGTCAAAACTTTTATATCTTCAGATCTGATCTGAAAGAATTAACTCAGAAATGGTGTAATAGAGGAAGCAATAAACAACTAGGGAACCTTATTCAATCTAAGCACTTTTTCTTTTTTTGGAGAGATTTTTGCTATAGGGCGCGTGAGCTCGCCAGAAAGACAGAGAGAGACAGAGAGATAGAAAGCAAGAAATCACCCCCCAGGGAGGATGGCCACCCCGCAATCCCGTCTCCTCCATTCTCCTCTTAGGATCTTGGGCACGCATGCACACGCACCTGACGTGAGTTTAAGCCGCTGGGTCCGGGACTTGAGCTGCAGTTGACTACATGGGAGTCCAGCGACATAGCCATTACACTAACTGCTGGTCTCAACACTTTTCTTTTTTTTTTTGAGAACTTTTTGTTATAGGGCATGTGCACTTGCCAGAGAGACAGAGAGACAGAGAGACAGAAAGCAAGAAATCACCCCTAATGGAGGATGGCTATGCCACAATATCCCTTCTCCGTCCTTCTCCCAGGATCTTGCGTATGCACGCACACATGCCTGGTGTGAGTTTAAAGCCACCAGGTCAGGGACTCAAATCGTGGCCGGTCATGTGGGGGTCCAGTGACATAACTGCTAAGCCATCTGCTGGTCCCCAATCTAAACACTTTTAAAATTGAGATATAATTCACATCCCATAAAAATCACTCTTTTAAAGTGCAGAGTCGCTGGATTTTAGTACATTCACAACCATTCAGAACATTTTCTTCCCCCTAGAAAGAAACCTTATACCCATCAGCTGTCACTTTGCTCTCTCCTCCCCATAGGCCCTGGTAACTTTGAGTCACTTTCTGTCGCCATGGATTTGGCTATTCTGGACACTCCATGTCAATGGAATCATACAGCACGTGACTTCTCACGCCTGGCTTCTTGCATTTAGCACAATGATTTCAAGGTCCATCCGTGTTGCCAGGTTCGTCGGTATTCTCTTTGTTTCATTATATGGGTGTACCCGCTTTGTTTTTCCAAGTAACCAGTTGACAGACATCGGGCTGTTCCCACATTTTGATTATTAGGGATAATGCTGCTATGAAAATTATGTACAAGTTTTTGCGTGACCACATTTACAATTCTCTTGCATATATACCTAGGAGTGGAATTACTAGGTCACATGGTAACTCTACGTTTAACTCTAAGAGGAACTGCCAAATTGCTTTCTACATTTTTTTTTTTTTTTGCACCATTTAACGTTCCCAAAATTTGGCTCTGCTCTCTGTTTGATGGGTGGCCACCATGTTGGTCACTGAGAAGGGAGACAAACTCCATAGTTTCACTAGGTCTTACTCAAAACCACCACGTCTTGGGCTAAGTGGCATGGAGTTAAGTCAGCTGGATTCCACATGGCTGGCTATGTGGTGTGAGTCCCAGATCTGGTGGTTTCAAAAACATTCCAGGCACAAGTGTGTGTGTGTGAGAAGAAAACGGAGAAGAAGGGATTGCAGCTTGGCCATCTCCTCTGGGGAAACTTTTTCAATCTTCTCCACTACTGGCTCTCTCCAACAGGCCCATGTTCCCTATGGAAAATTAAAAAACAAGCCAATCAACCACCCAAGTTTTAATCTAGTTTAACAGGGGGTTGAAATAAAACTTTCTGTTTTCTGAGGAGTCCCCAAGACAATAGGTGCCAACTACTGCCACATTCCAAAATGAGGTGGAACCCTCTAAACAGTCAGGAGATGTCAGAGGATGGCAGTTCAGTCCCTGAACTGTCACTCACCTCAGCCTGTGAAGGAAGCTGGAGGCCAAAAGAAGGGCTAGAATGAGGGAGGGGTGGGGCTCAGTGTGGGGTGAGTCTCACCTCTATTCCAGCGGTTTCAGCAGCACTTCAAATTTAATGAGAGGGGCATGTAGACAGCTTGACCTGTGCTTTTGCACTTTGGGAAGTGTTCTAGTCCATTTGCTGCTAATAACAGAAAATAATGCCTGAATTTGGGTGATTTATGAAAAATAGAGGTTTATTTAGCTCACAGTGCGGTCTAAGGTCCAGGGGCCACATCTGGTTAGGCTGTGTCCCAACATGTCAGAGGGCAGGAGCATAAGCTGAGTGGAGTGTAGTCTATGCTGTTTGTCCACATATGTCCATGTTCTGGTCTCCTTTCCTGTCCTTGTAAACCTACCAGGAGTCAATCACTTATTCACCCCCAGAGCTTCATCTTTCCATACCATGAACATATTAGTTTCCTCTTAATACTTTCTTTTTTTTTTTTTTTTTTTAGGTTTTTGCTATAGGGCGCATGCACTCGCCAGACAGGCAGAGAGAGACAGAGAGACAGAGAGAAATCACCCCCCAGGGGGACAGCCACACCGTAATCCCTTCTCCTCTGTTCTCCTCTTGGGATCTTGGGCATGCACGCACACGCATCCAGTATGAGTTTTAAGCCACCGGGTCCGGGATGCGAACCGCAGTCAACTACATGGGAGTCCAGCAACATAGCCATTACACTAACTGCTGGTCCCTTCACTTAATACTTTCATGACCAAATCTCAACACACAGATTTTGGGAGAACACAAACCATAACTGGGAGCACAGTGATTTCTCATGCTTGCAGGAGAGCGAGTCAGAGCTCCCTGTGGCAGCAGAGAAGGGGCCATGTTTGGGAGGTGACCACCGCCTTTCCATCATGTTTAGAAAGCCTAAGAGAAGAAATTTCAAATAGATAAGTTAGGCTTCATAAAAATTAAAAACTTTTGCACAGCAAAGGACACTAGTAAGAAAGTGAAAAAACTCACAGAATGAGAGAAAATATTTGCAGATCATGTATCTCTTGAGGATATAATACCCAGAACACACAAAAACTCTTGTAGCAGTGTATGCTAAGATACCATGCTCTGTAGGCTGAAACCACATGGGAGGCCTGGGTTAGATTCTCAGTCCAACCTAAAACGTAATGCAGTGTCCTGTAATTCCAGTGACTAGAGAGACTAACACAAGAGATCACAAACATAGCCAGAGTTTCCTAGATCCAGAGTCTTGGACTTGGTGGTCTGAAAAACATGCCAGGCACGTGTGTGTGTGTGTGTGTGCCCAAAATTCCAAGAGGAGAATGGTGGAGAAGGGATTGTGGTGTGGCCACCACCCCCCACCCCCCACCCCAGGGAGCTTATTTCTCACTTTCTCTCTCCCTCTGTCTTTTTCCTGTGAGCACATGTCCCCTATGGCAAAAATCTAAAAACAAGAACAAAAACATACAACTCAACAATAGAAAGTTAAATAACTTCATTTAAAAATGGGCTGAATATATGAATAGATATTTCTCCAAGAAAGGTATAAAGATGGCCAATAAGCACATAAAAGGATGCTCACATTACTGGTTGTCAGGGAAACATAAATTACAGCCATAATGTGATACCACTTCACGTCCACTAGGATGACTATAATGAAAAAAGAAAAAACAAGATGAACAGACCCAGCCACAGTGGTGTACAGGCAGCATCACTACTTGGGAGGCTAGAAGCTGCCTACGAGGGCTGGGTTGGTTTCCTGGGCCACCTTTTTTCCTGGGCCACCCTGAACACACAGGATGTCATTGCCCACACCTGTAACACTTGCTAATGAGGAGGCTGTCACAGGAGGATCCAGACACAGGGAGACTTTATGAAAAATACCTAATTATGTCTCCCTCTGTCTCTCCCTCCTATAACATGGGGGAGGAAGATGGATAATAGTAAGTGTTGGCTAAAACATAGAGAAATCAGAGTCATATGCTCCTGGTGGGAATGCCTAATGGTACTGCTCTCGTTCCTGTGGAAAACAGCCATGCAGTTCCTCAGAGAATTAAACACAGCATTATTCTATGACCCAGCAGTTCCATCCCTAGGTATATACCCAAGAGAACTGGGAACTTAGCTTCATACAGAAACCCCGGGCTAGGAAGAGTCCCACTAGCATTATTCATAGTAGCCAACAATGTTAATCCATGACTGACCACGTGTGGTAAAGCCATACAACGAAGTATCATTCAGCTATCAATAAGAAGGAAGTACATACTACAACACAAATTAACCCTGAAAAAGGCCACATGTTTATAATTTCATTTATAGGAAATTTCCCAAATAGGCAGATCCATAGAGACAGAAAGTAGATTAGTGGTTGCCAAGGACCAGCGGAGGCAAGTGAGTGCTGATGGAGATACGGTTTCTTTTCCCAGTCATGAAAATGTTCTCGAGGGAGATGGTGGTTATGGTCACACAACCTTGTGAATATACTGACAGCCACTGGATTCTACACTTTAAAGGATGAATTTTATGGTTTGTGAATTCTATCTCAATTTAAACAAGATGAAATGACTCAACCTCAATAGCCATCAATAGGGGATGATCCATAATCATAGTCGACTCTTCTGTGGTGATACTGGGCAGAGTCCAAAGGAGGTGGGTAACTATGTACTGATATTGAAAGATGCCCAAGACTAAATGATAAAAGCAAAATTCAGAACACAGAGCATCAAGTATAATTCTGTTTGCTTTAAGTATGCACACAACAAGTAAATAAAATAAGTATGGACAGAAAGACCCAATTGACAAGACTACACTCTCTTTGGGTGGAACTCAGTGGGAATGACAGGGATCTCTTATCTGTTTGTATTGCACACATTAAACTCTATGAATGTTTTCTTGGGCTGGCCTCAGAGCCCTGAGGGCAATAGTTAAGCCCTGTGAAGTAGGAGTCCAATCCTGCATGCTGACTGCAGTTTGATTCCTGGCCCTACTGGCTTGAAAAATATGTTGGGTATGTGTGTGCATATGCCCAAGATCCTGACAGGATGAAGAAATGCAGACAAAAAAAAAAAAAAGACTGTGTTGTGACCATGCCCCATGGGGAGGGGGGTGTTTTCTCTCATTTTTTTGGCGTGCATACACATCCTCTGGCATAAAAAAAAAATTGTTTAAAAAAGATCATCTATTCTTGTATTACTTGTTTGAAATGGCATAATGGTTATGTCGCTGGACTCCCACGTAATTGACTGTGGCGTGAGTCCCGGACCTGGTGATTTAAAACTCATGCCGGGCACATGTGTGTGCATGCCCAAAACCCTGATAGGAGAATGGAAAAGGGATTGTGGCATGGCCAACCACCCTCAGGGGGCAAGTTCTCTCTATGCTTCTCTCTGCCTCTCTGGTGAGCACATGTGCTCTATAGTTAAAAAAAAAAAATCTCAAAGAGAAAAAAAGTAAAAGAAAAGGGGAAAATAATAAGGTAAAAATGACTTAAGTTAGCTTTTTGCATGGACTGTTTCAAATGTTTCTCTGAGTTTGAATTATGTCACAGTGTAAGAGCTTACATTTATACATTGCTTTATAGTAAACAAAGCTTTGACATTAAAAACAATTGTTTTTAGCAAGAATATTCCAGACTCTACCATAGATGGTTTTGTTTCTTTTTTATTCTAAAGTCACACTTAACATTTTCTACCATGAGCATTCTCAGATTGGTGCTCCCTTCTTAAAAATGCTGTCATTTTGGGCCACGTGATGAGCCCAGTGGTGAAGGGAGCAGAATCTTACATGGCCAATTGCAGTTTGGATCCCGAACCTGGAGGCCCATTTCAGGCACATGTGTGGTGTCTCCCCAAATCTCGAAAGGATGGAGCAATGAAGGAGAAGGGATTGCAGCATGACCCTATTCCTCTTGGGGGACTTTCTCCCTCTCTACCTCATCTGGTCTCCGGGAAGTGTATGCACCCTCTGACAAATTAAAAAAAAAATGCTATCATTATTTTAGTCATTTGGGTGGACTCATACTTTCTTAACGGGAAATATTTTATGACTAGTTGATTACATGTAAAATGCTGCCAGACAAGAGAGGACAACACACTTGGAAAGAAATTCAAGGGAGAAACACATGGATATTTTTGAGACAAAGTGATGTTGATTTCCAGGTTTATTAGGACATTATAAAAGTAATTTCACTGATGAATCAATATTTCCCTTGAAATATAAAAGTGTGTACCCATACAAATCCTTAAGGCTCCTTTCGTTACAGTACAGTAAGAGGTTACCCTACTCCAGAAACCGGACCACAAGCGTTTCATGCAAATTATAGAGACAGCAAAATCTCCAAACAGTAAAATGAGCAGTTGATGACCCCATTGCCTTTGTTCTGGTAAAGATCCGACTCAGACACAAGACTCCTCTAGACGAATTCTTTTTTTTTTTTTTTTTTTGAGAGGTTTTTGTTATAGGATGCGTGCGCTCGCCAGACAGGGAGAGACAGAGAGACAGAAAGCGAGAAATCACCCCCCAGGGGGGATAGCCATGCCACAATCCCTTCTCCTCCATTCTCCTCTCGGGATCTTGGGCACGCACGCACACGCTCCTGGCGTGAGTTTTAAGCCACCAGGTCCGGATGTGAACCGCGGCTGACTACGTGGGAGTCCAGCAACATAGCCATTACGCTAACCGCTGGTCCCAACGAATTCTTGATATTCGAAGTGCTCTCCACTCAAGATGCTGCCCACATTATCCACTATTGAATGATTCATAATTTCCAGTGGAGTTCTGCAATTTCACAAATATGGCGTGTGGGAGCAACTTTTATCTTTTCTGGAGAGACAAAGAGGAAGGGCAGGAACACTCGGACTGCCTGATGCAGAGATGAGTAGCCACCAAAGTGGAAATGTGAGGCTCCATGCATGTGGACATCTTAGAAGCCACCTGGCAGATCAGACCCCTGTGCAGGAAGAGGTGACCTGGCCTGCTCAGCGGGGATTCGTTAGAATTTCCTTGCAGGACCTGCCCTGTGGCTAAGGGAGCCAGATACCACATGGCCGACCCCCGTGTGTGGCTTTAATTCTAGCCTTGACAGCTTGAAAGACACGCAGGCTGTGTGTGCATGTGTGCCCTCCATCCCAACAGGATGGAGACATGGAAGAGAAGGGGTTGCAGCATGACTGCACCCCAGGATGGGGGAGCGTGCTTTCTCCCTCTCCCTTTGTCTCTCTCCCTCGTTAGTGCACACGCACTCTGAAAAATTAAAAAAGAAAACAAATTTTCCTTGGAAAATATATTCATGAATCTTGAGAAGAAAGGCCAGAGGAAGGGACCCTTACTAAAGCCACTGGTTCTTATGAATTCTTTGGGTTAAAACTTTTATCACACACTCAAGACACAGGTAAGAGCACACAAACACGATTTCATCAACAACAGCGTTTGTGGTGTCGATGCTTAACAGAACCATCACCACTGCTTGGGCTAAAATAGTGACTATCGGAGCCAGCAGAAGGCATAATGGTTACGTCGCTGGACTCCCACATAGTCAACCGTGGTTCAAGTCCCAGGCCTGGCAGCTTGAAACTCATGCTGGATGTGCATGCATGCCCGAATCCTGAGAGGAGAATGGAGGAGAAGGGATTGTGGCGTGGCCATCCCCCCTGGGGGGTGATTTCTTGCTTTCTGTCTCTCTGTCTTTCTCTGTCTCACTGGTGAGCACACGTGCCATATACCAAAAATCTCTCTCTCAAAAGAAAATAGTGACTATTCATGCATTTGAATGTACTACAAAGAAATTCCCAATGACTAGCATGTACAAAAAATGAACTCGAGCTATTTTAATATAGAATAACTTCACAAAATATAAGAATGGTATATCGGACCTAATAAAGACAGCATTTTCATCAATGTGATCACATGTGCATTTGCCCAACACAAATCACTATACAGAATTGTCCTTTGTCAATCCTTTTCTATCCTCGAAATCATCCTAAGACTGATACCCTCAGGAGAAAACGAAGGGTCTCTAATGTGTTTTGGTGGTTGCTGGAGCCGCAGCGCCGGAGAAGTCTCGAGGGAGCAGGCCCTCGCATTGCTGAGTTTTCCCGAAGCCCGAGATGAAGAAGTTGAAACCGTGTTTGATGCAACAGAGTAGGCCTTTGATATCGGAGTGTTGAATTAGAGTTGCCAGCTCCAAGAATAAGCCTCCAAAATGACAGGGCGTAAGAAAAATGGTGGAATTGAAAATTTCGTCACTGAGGCACACTTGACGGGAGTGTCTTTACATTTTTACAGGACCGTAAAGGCAAGTAGCTCTTATGGGGAGGCAGGATATTCGCTCCTTCACTTCCTGCTCAGGAAAAGATGAAGTCCAAGGGTCCAGCTGGCATGTCGCCTGCTGCTGACGGACACTGATTGTGCTGCCGCTTTGCAGCTTTTCACCTAAATACCCGGGATTCACACTGGGCCAGGTCTTGTGCTCTGAAGATGGTGTCACGACTGACTTGGGCTTAGGCCACGCTGGCTCTCTCAGGACCTCTGGCTGTGGTTCCTTTTTATTAGAGAAAGGTGAGAAATGGATTTCCAGTGAGCATGAAATGGGGCTCCTCTGAACAAGTGTTGCACAATTTTCTTTTTGTTAAGCTCAAAGCACTGATTTACAGGCACAAGGAAGATACACTGGGTCACTGGTTGGGTTTAGTCTTCGTCCAGATGTCTGGAGTTTCATTGTTCAGTTTCACAAAAAAAAAAAATCAATGAATTCAGGCTGGCCCCATCACCTAGTGGTTAAGGCAGCTGGATTCCTACATGGCCGACCTGTGTAGTTCAAATCTTGACCCTGGTAGCTTGTAAAACATGCTGGGTACATGTGCATGTGTACCCCAAATCCTGAAAGGGTGGAGACATTCAGGAGAAGGGATTGCGGTGTAGCCACACACCATTGTGGGTGTTTTCTCCTTTTCCTTCTCTCTGGCATGTGTATGCACTCCCTGGCAAAATTAAAAAACAAACAAACAACAAAACAACTGAAAAAAAAAAAAAGGAGAAAAGAAAACATATCCTATACCGCCTCTCCTCTCTCCTGGTACACTGACTAGGACTTCACCCACAATTAAGTGATTATGTTGCAGCAGCCTCCTAACCCACTAGAGAAAGAAAATCGTCCACTTTCTCAGGAGAGGTTTCTTCTTTCCCGAAGCTACACAAGGGATACCCCAGTCCCTGCTGACGGATCTCCTTTCTCAGGGACAAAGCTGCCAGAGCAGCTGTCCTCCGTGCCCTGCTGCCTTGCTCCCGCTCCCACAGAGCAAATTACCGTCAGAGGCACAAGACTGACAGGAAGAGAACTCAGGCTCCTGGCACCCAAGGGAAAACCACAAGTGTGCAGGAGAGCCCCCTGCCCCATGGACCTCTGGCTTTACAGTGACTCTGGAAGCCTGGTGTTCAGTAGGCAAGTTATATTCTCATGGAGGATGGAAGACATTGGAAGCGTGGACCCAATACTGCTTTTTCCTCTTTCAGTCTGGATACCCACTGATTTTTGTTGTTGTTTGGAGAGGTTTTTGCTATAGGGCACATGTGCTCACCAGAAAGACAGAGAGACAGAAAGCAAGAAATCACCCCCCAGGGGGGATGGCCACACCGCAACCCCTTCTCCTCCATCCTCCTCTCGGGATCTTGGGCACGCACGCACACGCGCCCGGCCTGAGTTTAAGCCACTGGGTCCGGGACTCGAACCGTGGTCGACTACATGGGAGTCCAGCAACATAGCCATTACACTACCTGCTGGTCCCCCCACTGATTTCTTAAGGCCAGGGCTGGATGAGAAAGAGGAGGAGGGACTGTCCCACCAACGGAGGGGTACTTGGCAGCCCTGCTGTCCCCCACACTCCCACTCCATTGGTCTATTAGCGCTCTGCCTCCGTTCAGCAAGGACTCCAGTGGTGACTACGCAGGTGGAGGAGCTACCTCGCCATGATGGCCCTGATGTTCCTGTCACTATCCTGTCCCATGAGTGGGCCTGTGTCTCCTCTGCAATTAGAGGTAGAGTCAAGGAGACCACACCCCATTAGAGGGTGCTTTCTCCCTCTCTCTCTCTGGAGAGTGCATGCACCCTCTGGTAATTAGAAGAAAAAAGTATCTTTGGTCACGTGGACAAAATGCTGGTCCACCAAGCACAGCACAGTTTTTCGTGTTAAGCATTTTCTCTTTGTTCATAAGGGCATCTAGAAATAAAGAGATCATAAATAATCGGGGAGGGGGGAGAATTCAGTTTGGAATTTTTCGAATCCTGAAAACCAAGATAAGGTCTTGAAGAATGATAGGAAACTATAGGAAACTAGAACACCATAGTCATTTTTGTAATGGCACTCTGAAAACCTAAAACCTTGGTGCTGTTTTATATCATGTCGAGATATACATATTTCCCGATGAGCTTTTCCTATTGCAAAAATAGGTGAAGAAAGAGCACTCGATTTGGCTTTTCAGGCGCCATCAATACCTCCCGAGGCTTACAGACAAGTGCTGATTGATCTTGTGTTGACTTGCAATTAGTGCCTTGAATTCATCCCTCAGATCAATGTCTTTAAAATTGGCTGTAAGAGGTGGATTTTCAAAGTGATGTATAGGGATTTAATCCCCCGATTCCCATTACTGTAAGAGTGACTAAATCCCCTTGCAGCCAGCCCAAAATTTACCCCCTGCTGTCTCAGAGTGCCAATTAAATAATAAAACCCCAAACCGTGGTCAGATGTAATTAGTTTGAGAATAGAGTTTTATAATTTTCCTCATGCTAAGCAAACAAGTTAACCCCTCTGACGACATATACAGGATAATTTGGACAAAGAAAACATAAATCTTAAGCCTGCGCATTTCTTGTGCCATTCGCTAGGAAGTTGTAATAATGAAAAACTGTGCTTTTATGGAGAATGGGAAAACAAGGAAATAAACTCTGGCTCCAAATATTTGGAAATGCAGGTTTTTTCTCGCCTTTTTTTTTTTTTTTTTTTTTGAATAAACACTTTTAACACTATAGTTGACCCAGGCTTCATCAAAAATGTGTTACTTCTAAAAAATACAATTCTAGTAGGAATGAATTTTAGCTGTGTAGCAGGAAAAGTTATAAAGGAGAAAGGCAGTTATTGGGGCCAGACAGTGGCACAGTAGTAATACAACTGGACTCACATGGGAAAGTCCTGGGTTCACGTCCCAAGACCTCCCTGTTCTTGGCAGGTGTGCATACATATGCTCGTAATCTGTGCTGGCCGAGGCTAAGAGTGGATTGCAGTGTGAAGACTCTGATGGGGTCCTTGCCTCTCTGTCTATGATGGAAGAAATAAACATGTTAAAAAAAAGAAAGTTCTTAAAAGACTGCTATGTGTTTATTAGCCCAAACTACCTCTGAAAGGGTATCAAGCTCTGTGGTCCCCAAAGCAAGCAAAGCCAAGTGCCCTGTCCTGACAGACCATCTTTATGGTGACTCAGAAACACGATTCTATTTTTTTTTTTTTTTCGGAGAGGTTTTTGCTATAGGGTGCGTGCGCTTGCCAGAAAGACAGAGAGACAGAAAATGAGAAATCACCCCCTAGGAGGGATGGCCATGCCGCAACCACTTCTCCTCCATTCTCCTCTCGGGATCTTGGGCATGCGTGTACACATGCCTGGTGTGAGTTTAAGCCACCAGGTCCGGGTCTCAAACAGTGGTTGTGTATGGGAGTCCAGCAACATAGGCATTATGCTAACTTGCTGGTCCCTTAACCACGACTCTATTCTATCACTTTGCTTAGTTTTCCATCTAAGTACTAATCAGGCCCAATCCTGCTTAGCTTCTGAGATCAGATGAGGTAAGGTGCAATCGGGGTGGTATGGCCATAGACCCTCTGCTTGGCTCTTGGAAGCCTCAATAGAACTGAAAGGAACTTTCTGCATTTCTTATCTAGACACATGTGAATTATAAAAGGTGGTGCAGTGGGAAAAGACAAGAGTTATTTGAGTCTAATGATATGGGCTAGAGAAGGTGATGTATTTGTTTTGTTTTTATTGCTGTTTCTGCTTCTTTAGTTCAGTTTGAGGAGCAGAAGATGGGAAAGGGAGGGAGGTAAGAGTAAAAATGAGATGAACAAAAAGCCTTCCCACATAGGGTGACATATCATGCCACTGACCTAATATTCCCATCTTCTTTAGATTAAAATTCTCTTATTTTACTCAACCAAATATTGCAAATGTGACTCTATCGTGTTGGTTTAAGCTGAACAAACCTCACGTACAAGTCAGGGAGCTGACTTGTGTCATTAAAAAACGTAGAGTAGGGATGGCCCATAACCTAGTGGCAAAGGGAGCTGGATCACACAGGGCTGACCACAAGCTGAATTCCAGCTCCAGCTGCTGAAAAGCACAGTGGGCATGTGTGCGTGCATGCCTCGCATCCTGACAGAATGAAGAAATGGAGAAGGGATTGGATGTGGCCATGACCCAGTAGGGGTTGTCCCTTCCTCCTCATGGCGAACACTCCTGTTCTCAAGCAATTGAAAAAACAATTGAGTAAAACAGAGTCTCAGGGTTATTGGTTGAACAAACACCCATGCAGTCATCAATATCAACTTCTCAAGCTTTCTAGTAGGTGTTTTCTGGGGCAATGGTGTGTGTGTGTGTGTGTGTGTGTATACTGGGAAACAGAGAAGACAAGCAGTAAACTATAGTTATAATGAAGAGAAACACATTTTTTTCCATGAAAAATATCAGACTTAGTAAAATGATATTCTGTGGGAGCTATATTCAAAACATTCATAAAACAACAATGTTGCTTCTAAAGAGACTATGAACTAGGAATAGAATACTGATTCAAAGGCATTTTGATTCTTAAGTGTCCTTGTAAAAATATTCATAGAAATTGGTGGACTTTTTTTTTAAACATATAACTCGATTTCTCTCATTTACAACATAAATCATTTAATGTAATATTTGCGACCTTAGAAAGGCAGACATATTTAATCCGAGTCCGTTTATAAATTCCAATTTCACATGGATTAAAAACTGCAGATAAATTAAGTCACAATAATATCCTGTACATGCATTAAGGCTGGTGACTGCTAAAGTCTCTTGGGTATCTACAAACAGGAAATCACACGCAGATTACGGGGTCTGAAGAGTGTCTACGTCATTAAAAAAATCTTGCTTTTTTTCCTTTTTTTGGTGATACAGATTTCAACAGTAACTCTGGAAAACTGTGAAAAATGTTATTTAAAAATATATATGTATATGCTACTGCACAGTTTCAAAGATGTGATTCATAAATAATGTTGGCTGCACGGGTTAATTTTATAACAATTACTGCACTCCCAAGGTGATATGAACACGCAGTGACTTATACTCAATATTAGGCACTAGTAATATCCTTCAGGCGTACTACAGTTTTGTGTTAGCTGTATTGTACATATATATTTTTAAATGTATGTATTTATACAGACTGTGTATATTACGTATGGGGTGTCAGAAATGTACACATCACTGTTATATAATACACACATCATTGTTGTACATACTAGGATAAGTTTTAGTGCAGGAAGTCCCATTGCATTGCATTCTGTGTGTTCAACCTAGTACACAATCTGTCAACTCTTTCTGATGACCTTTTTCCAGCACATTCCTCTTTAGATAGTGGGTCTGCGTTTCTGTTTGCAATTTGGAAGTTTCTAGACACATCTGTCTTAACCAAACCTCTCTCTCCAGGCGCAATTCTGCGCACCAGCCTGATTTGTGTCGAGCACTAACAAATGGCAGACTCTGATCAGGAAGATGTTTGGATTATTCCTGGACTATTCTCTCTCTCAAGGATAATTTTAATGTGAGAAAGAATGGCATCTACTCATGCCATGGAAGCATCAGGTTAGATGGAACTTGTCTTGAACGTCTGAGGAAAGCATATGTCTTCAAATACAAAGAAGTAGTATCAAACATTTTATGTCTAAATGCAAGAGTCTCTGAAAGGCATACGTCCAGCTGTGAGCAGGGTTGTCTCAAGGGGTTGGGAAAACTGAGGGATCTATCTTTTCTACATTTCTGCACTGTTTGAATCTTTACAACGAGCAGGTATGACATTTAAAATCAAAGAACACAAGAAAGACATCTCAACGTGGGAACAGAAAGAAATGAAAGGAGGAAGTTATGAGTGACTTTTCACAAGCAACCATCAGAAGACAGTTCCTTACTGAAATCCTCCACACTGAATCCAAAAGAAACTGCTGCTGCCATGCTCACAGACCAGAGAGAATGAGAGGTGACAGCAGGGACTGCATGCTCTGGTCATCCTATAAGATGACCAGTTTCAAGACGTTTTGTAGGAAACATGTCACCAAAGTGCTGAGAGACATTGCTGGCACAACCAGAGGTCACCTGTTAAATGGGATGCCACAGGGAAGCACATCACATGGATGCCATGACAAAGCCTCCAACTTTAAAGATGGGCGAGCCCAGAAAGTTTCCCTGTCAATTTACGGTTGTCCCCAAGGGTCATTGCTTTATGTGAGTTTGAACATTTCATTGGAATTGATCAAGGGTAAGTAGAACAAAATCTTGGTCCTGCAGAAATCAAAATGATTCAAAATTCATTTAATTTAGATTCAAGTTTCCAACATAGGATGGGATTTGGAACTCTGTCAACAATTAGGTATGGAGCACCTCAGCTGGATGAATGGAAAATGGGAATCATGTTCCTAATTCTGAATGCTTAAAGGCCAAAGACAAATGCAAATCCACAAGCCCTTCACCTGTTCATTTTCAATGAATTTCAGATCACACAATGTTGTCTAATCAGTTGCACAGTCTTGAATTGTTCTTCGAGCTAGGGAGTTAACAGCAATCTAATCTCCTGCCTAGAGCTCGGGCTGACAGAAAATATTAGCATTGCAACCAAACCTTTACAATTATTATTGAAAGTACATTATCAGCATCTATTACAAATATTTTGTACCACTACCACTTTGAAATATTAATTGCTGTAGATATTGTATCACCCGTCTTTCTCAGACCACCCTGGTGCAATTTTGTCAAGTAAGACAACTTGAGGACGTTCTTTTTGTTTTTAAACTCTGGCAATATAAAACTTCTTTTTTTAGGAGTTACTTTCTTTGTACCAATATCTCATATCCAGTATTTCATATTTGACAAGAAGACTTAAATGTAGGTATGACAAGATATCATAAAAGAAACTTCAGACAAAAACTGTAAACGAGATGTAAAAAATGTAAACGTAATAAAAAAAAATAAAAGGAAAAAGAAAAAGAACCACAGGCAAAATGTAAACATACCAAATGCAAAAGGCATAAGCGAGAGGCCATGGTCACTGCTTCCCCAACCAGCAGCAGTCATAGCAGAAGTTGGAAAATATCAAAGCTTGGAAAATATCCCCCAGATTAAAATGGGTCAAAGGCTGGCAGTGGCACTTTCTGCACGATGAGTGAGGAAATCAAATATTGGGTTGTCAGATAAGTCATGGCGTATTTTTGGGGTTTTCTAAGCAAAAAATGCGTCCTGACCTCTCCAACAACTCTAGAGCATTAGGATAGCAAAGCGCTCTCAGCCTGAGAAGAAACAAATGCAGACTCCTAGTGAAAGGACACTAGGACAGGTCCTCATTTGGCCAAGACAGCTTGTAAGACAGCTGCCGTGGAAAGCAAAGACTGGAACATATTGGCCGACAAATGCCGTGTGGCTTTACAGCCACTGAGTCACAGTGGCAGGAAGAAAAATGCGTGTGCCTGGTGGGTTTGTTGTCACAGGTGCAGAAGATTTCCATTCCTAACCGAGCCCCAAATGGCAGCATTGATTTCTGTTAACTTCCAAAGACACCGAGTATTTTTTTTTTTAACCAAATCTCAGTGCCATTTCATATTAGTTGGGGGTGGGGCAGAGAAGGCTTACGGGACCTGACCCATTTGCTTGTAATGTTTTTAGATAATAAAGTCAGATGTGGAGATGGGTAATGGAGGAAGGGCGGGGTGTCTGGTAACATGCAATCTAATAAACTCCTAGTAAACAAAAATAACTGACTTGTTTTCATTATCCAATTACCCATGAATACATACCAATCAAAAAATAATTGGGACACAGTAGATCAATACTGAAAGTCATCAATAGTATAAGAGCTGGGTTCATCTTAACTGGCAGTCGAGCTTTCGATGTGCTGTATTGCACCTGGTTAACTAACCCATGAGATTTTGGTTGGATTTTCTAAGTCATGGTTTAGCACTGGAATAGAAAGCGTGTGCCTGTGATCGTGTGTCTGTATGTGCGTACGTGTGTAAGTGTACTTCCTCCGATCAGGAACTCTTGATCACTCTGTCTAGTTTGGGATTACACAAACTAGACAAAGAAAACGTGTTCTGAAGAGCCGTGTATCTTATACACGCACACGGGCAGCTCCTTATACACGCACACATATAAACACACATGCCCTGGGAAAAGACCACTTTTCAATGCTGAGGGAAGGTTCCGCGCAGTCTGGCCAACGCTGTGGCTGGGGGTTTCAGTAGCACAGTGTCCAGAAACATCGAGCCGTCCGTGGAGCCGAGAGCAGTCCGGCTCAGGGCGTGGTCCCTATGACAGGTGGGCGCTGTTGCGTAGCCAGTGCAGGCCCTGCTGGGAGTACTGGACCAGGTGCTCCATGCTGCTGTGCAGGGTGACAGGGCCCATGAGCAGGTCCAGGTCGTTGAAGAATTCTAGGGGACAAAGAGAGTTGTTCAGAGGGCCACACATGCTAGGCGTGCTACCCCGAGCCAGACCTGAGTGCCTTAGGAAAAACTCTATTTAGGGTCTTACTTAAGTCAAAGATTCTCTGGCCCACCATGTGACTTGAGCTTTCCCTGAACAAAATGAAATCCAAGGCTGAGGAACTCGTCCTATATTCCAAGTAAATAAATAGACGAATTATACCTGCCATTTCTAATTCAAATGAATATTTACTTAGCAAAATGGGGAAAAAATATCCACATCCTCAGACTGCATCTGCCTGGTGCAGTAACGCTTCCCCCCCGAATGTCAATGAGGCCAACTGTGATGTGTGCTGAGCCCTGGGGTGAATTCAAGGGCTGAGGCTCCAGGTACCTGGGGCTCAATCAGAGATGCGTCCTGAGACCTCTCAATTGAGGTTGTTTTCTAGCTTTGGGATATTCTCTGGGCTTGCCCTTTCATTAAATATCTATCATCTATCTATCTATCTATCTATCTATCTATCTATCTATCTATCCATCCATCCATCCATCCATCTATCTATCTATCTATCTATCTATCTATCTATCTATCTATCTATCTATCATCTATCATCTATCATCTTTGAGAGCGATTTCTGCATGTGCACTTGCTGCAGAGACAGAGAGAGACAGAGAGAGAAAGCGAGAAATTACCTCCCTCCCAGGGGGAAGGCCACACCGCAAACCCTTCTGCTCTATTCTCCTGGGATTTGGGGCACGTGTGCCTGAGCCCAGCATGAGTTTCAAGTCTCTGGGTCTAGGACTGGAACTGTGGTTAGCCATGTGGGAGTCAGCACCTTAACCACTCTGCCACCCAGTGGCCCCTCATTAAATACTTATTAGTTACCAAGGTCCTCTGCTAGGTGCTGGGGGCAGAGGCAGAGGAGGGTGCCACGATCAAGGCTGTGTGGGCTCTGCTCCCTCAAAGATCACAGCTAAGTGGCTGACAGAGGCAAACGGATTTGCACGGTTACTCTGCTGTCAGAGGGTCACTGGGTCACACACTTTTTTGAAGGTGCTCACAGTTATGCTGAGTGAAGTCCTGCTGGGGAGGGGAGGGGAGGTCAGGGAAGCTCCAGGCTGCAGATGGCTAGGAGGACAGCCATGGCCAGAGTCCGGGAACAGGCTGGCTGGGGAGTAACTGTGAGTTTGCATTGGACCTGTGGCACTGTGCCCTCTGCTGGGGGACATCTAGCAGGCAGCTGGCAGTGCCATCTGGAGCCTGGCCTCCTCAGGGTCTCCCAAACTGGACATGGATATTTCTACACATTTGTCCCTTCTGTTTTGTCTGCCTGTGACACCCACCCCACCCCATTTCAACCACTCAACTGCTATGTGCTTTTCTTTTTAAAGAAGTTTTTTACAGAACAATCGTTACTCTGATTTTTCAGTACATGAATATCATGTCTAAGATTAAACAGGGCAGTGAGTACAGCTGTCATCTCAATTGCTCGTACCATTATACACCGTCAAAGTTGGTACCCAACTGCAGTAACCAGTCCTTACGTGCTTTCGAAATCCTGTTCCAGGGCCAGCCAGTGGCAAGGTGGTTAACGCAGTTGGATCTCACATGGCCAACTGCACAGCTGATGTCCTGGACCCGGCAGTCCGCAAAACACACTGGGTGCGTGTGTGCCCAGAATCCCAAAGGAGAAGCGGAGGGTAAGAGGCTGCAGTGGGGTCACCCCTCATGAGGGGCACTTTCTCACTTTTTTTCTCTCCAGCACGTGCATGTGCCTTCTGGCAAAATTCAAGAGAAAACCCAAAAACAACAACAAAAATCTTGGCCCATGTGAGCTCTGCTAACGAGCTCTGCCTGCAGGGCTCTGGCCTTTGTGGCTTCCCATTGGACCTGCAAGGCACATCCCCTCTGGGCTGCGTTTAATGACAATCTCGTGCACTCAGAATTCCTCTGTGCCACACATTCCTCGTCCTGTGGCTCGTCCCACGGCTCTGGTCCTCGGAGGCCTGCACCACCACAGGGACATCATTTGAATTTACTGGCTCGAAATCAGATGTGAACTCTCACCCGTTGCTGGAGAAAAAGGAATCACCTGGTGTAATCGTTCAGGAGAAAAATGAACACTACGCATGAATTTTAGAAGAATCTATACCTGTGGACATCCAAATCCTGTTAGGTCATCAGGAAAGTCATGACATATTTTTTTTTTCTTTTTTAATGCAAAAATGTGTCATGACTTTCCCGATGACCCGATACATCCACACCATTCTCCTAAGCACATAATCAGAAACATGGACAATGACTTAAAATTTGCCAGAGAGTACATGGACTCTCCAGAGACAGAGAGAGAGAGAAAGAAAGAGAGAAAAAGGAGAGTGAAAAAGTACCCCCTGGGACCAGTAGATGGCACAATAGTTACACTGCTGGACTCCCAAGTAGTTGACTGTGGTTTGAGTCCCGGACATGGCGGCTTAAAACTCAAGCCCGGCGTTACGCGTGCGAGCCCAAAATCCCGTGAGAAGAATGGAGGAGAAGGGATTGCTGTGTGGCTATCCTCCCTGGGGGGCGATTTCTTTCTTTCTGTCTCTCCATCAAGCACATGCGCCTTATAGCAAAAAATCTTTCTTTAAAAAACAAAACAAAACAAACAAAACCCCACCAACCCTGAGGAATGATCATGCTATAATCCTTTCTCAGTTTCTCCCTCCTTTTAGAATTTCGGGCACACACACATTGCCAGGACCAGGACTTGCACCTCACAGTAAGTTACGAGGGTTACAGATGTCTTGACCACCATGCCACAGGCTGGCCCGAAAGCTTTTGCTTTCAACATTATTTGTCACAGGGAAAACAACTAGAAGTAACCTTAATGTCTGACAAGAAGGAATGAGCTGCGAAATATGACACTTTAATTATATTATGTTAGTATTACCAAACCATCATAAAAGGCCAGCTGGTTGGTTGGCCAGCCGGCGGGCAGGCCCTTCCTTCCTTCCTTCCTTCCTTCCTTCCTTCCTTCCTTCCTTCCTTCCTTCCTTCCTTCCCTCCCTCCCTCCCTCTTTCTTTCCTTCTTTCTTTCTTTCTCTCTCTCTCTCTCTCTTTCTTTCTTCTTTCTTTCTTTCTTTCTTTCTTTCTTTCTTTCTCTCTCTCTCTCTCTTTCTCTCTTTCTTTTTTGTAGAGGATTTTGCTTTAGGGTACATGTGCTTGCTGGAGAAAAAGAGACAATAAGAGGGAAAGTGAAAAATCAACCCTTGGGGGATGGCCACACCACAATCTCTCTTCCTCCATTCTCTTCCCAGGATCTTGGGCACATGTACACATACGAGTGCCTGGTAAAGGGTATTTTTGAACTAGTTAGTAACATGAGCAAATGCACGATATAATGCTAAATGAAAAGAAGATAGGCTGTAACAGTGGACATATGCAATGATCATATTTTTGTATGACTGGTATGTTTGGAGGAGAAAGAGGAGAAGAAACTGGTAAATGTTAACACTAGTTATTTCTTGGTGGTAAGATAACTGATGATTTAAAAATCTTTTTTCTCTATAGGTTTTTAGACTTCACGGTAAGTGTGCATTACTTTTATAATGAGGGAAAATAAACATTATTTAACAAATATAAAGCTTAGGACCAGCAGATGGCATAATGGTTACGTCATTGGCCTCCCACATAGTTGACTGCGGTTTGCGTCCCGGATCTAATAGCTTAAAACTCACTCCAAGTGCATGTGTGCCCCAAATCGTGAGACTGGAGGAGAAGGGACTGTGGTGTGACCATCACCCCAGGGGGTGATTTCTCATTTTATGTCTCTCCAGTGAGCGTATGGGCCCCATAGCAAAAATCTCTCTAGAAAAAGAAAATCTACCTCTATCTATCTATCTATCTATCTATCTATCTATCTATCTATCTATCATCTATCTTATTGCTACTTGTAAAACACCCTCTTGAGTTGTAAGCAGCTGGCACTTAAAGAGCTAGCAATATTCTTATTCATTAATGAAATTTACTCATTCATTAATTCACTCAATGTTTTAGAGACCCACCTTTATTCTAAGCACTGGCTAGGTCTTAGAAGTACAAAGTAAAATAAAATATAATCTCCACCTTCCAGGGGCTCACTTTCTACAGGGAAATACACGTGTGTATCTCTGTCTCTGTGTAGTAAGGGAGGAGGGGAGAACACGTGTGCATCTCTGTCTCTGTGTATCTCCTAGCCACCTCACACCATCGTCCACAGTAAGGGAGGAGGGGAGAACACGTGTGTATCTCTGTCTCTGTGTATCTCTGTCTCTGTGTATCTCCTCGCCATCTCACACCATCGTCCACAGTAAGGGGGAAGGGGAGACAGGCATAAGAGGCCTTGAGTGAAGAGAGAGGTCAGGAGAGGCTTCACGCAGCAGGTGACAGCTCCTGGCATCTCTCCCCCAGTGAACCCCAGAACAGGTGGGCCAGGGCCAGGCCCCCCGGGGCAGAGCCCTCACCTCTGTTTTCTTTGGCCAGGCTGTCGGCCATCTCCCAGTAGTCGTAGCTGTGGAGGATGCTGTTGGTGATGCTGACGTGATTGGCCGCCATCTGGTGGATGCGCTGCGGGATGCTGACGATGGGTGACGGGGACAGGGCGCTGGTGTTGGAGAGGCTGCCCTGAGACCCCACGGAGCTGGTGGGAGAGGGGTTGGGAGACATGGGGGATGGGGTTCCAGTGCTCCTGGAAAGGGAGAGGCAGAAAAACCAGAGAGGAGAGGTCGGGACGCGGTGAGGCGGGGCAGCAGCTCAGGGCACAGAAAGCGTCATGCAAGTCTGGCTTACGGCGTTTACTTTGGAAAAGCGAACTTACTTTCCACTGGCCCCCCATGGCGACGGGGCTTGGGCAGCTTTAGATGAATTCTGCAAGAAAATAAGAGCGTTGACAGTGAGTGCCACCTGCCTCGGGCTAAACAGCTGGCCTTGGATACAAGTCCTGGGGTAACGGCAGACGGGGCAGATCGGACGCACTCATAGAAACTGGGTCTACAGAGTCGCAATCCCAAGGCTGTCTGCTCCTTCTTGGGATGCCGGTCCAGGGCAGGCGCCTGACTTCCTGGGTCCCACAGTAGGCTAAGTTGAAGGGCCTGTCTTACGCTCTGCATTTTAATTTATGTACAGATTTTAGGTACCAAATTAAATCATAACCCTAAAGCCCTATTAAATCCTGAATTGGCCTGATTTTTTTTCATCATAAATTAGTCTAATTTTTCTGAAAGGGAACAAAGAGCTGGAACTCACCTCTCCCTTGTGAATACTTTATTTTTAAACGTAAGAATTGTCTGCAGAAACCATTGACATGCATTTACTTAATGTCTGAAAATATATAGGACATTGAATTCTATCATTCATTCATTCATTCATTTAGCTATAGGGCACATGCACTTGCTGGAGAGAGAGAGAGAGCGAGAGAGCGAGAGAGCGAGACAGAGAGAGACAGAGAGAGAGAGAAGGAAATGAGAAATAATCCCCCCCTGGGGGAGGGGGTTAGCCACACCAAAAACCCTTCTTCATTCTTCTTTTGGGATTTTGGACACACATGTACATGAGCCTGGTGTGATTTTTCAAGCTGCCGGGTCCAGGACTAGAACTGTGGTTGGCCATGTGGGAGTCTAGCACCTTAACCACCACACTACCTGCTGGGTTCTTAAATTCTACTGTTTTAACTTAGGAAGTTGAAAACTATTTATCTTTTTAAAGGAAGCTGCTCTTGATAGTCCTAAAAATATTTGTAACATATATTTCCTTAACAGACAGGGAATTGAAAGTCCTGATTTGTCTGAATATTCTGATTTACGGTGTTGTGGTGCATAAGCCAGTCGTCTGCATCAGGCATTTAAACAAGTTTTGCCTTCAGCAGGGCTAGATGCACAGGTAGATGTCCCTCAGACAGAAAGACGCCTATAGGATTGTTAAGGAGGAAAAAGGGTCTTTGGGACACTGATGTGAATTTCCCTTTTCAGAGAGAAGAAAATAGCCCAGCCTGGTTCCTCAGAGACTGTGGATTTCTTCTGGTTAAAAGGAACTTTATAAAGTAGTGACCGTTCTTTTCAGTTTTAGTGCCACGATGATCAAAATCTCAAGACACGGCCTGACAGGACTCAGAGGCACTTCAGCAATGGCAAGGTGCACGCACAGGACCGACTTGCAAACCATGCCACATGGACCTGTCTTGGGGCATGAGACTACTTCCACGGAGAACGTTAGACAGAAAACCCTTGGCTCTCCTTTTTTCTTATGAATGGGGTAAGAGAAAGAGAGAGGGGGATTTTCGACAGGGTCTCACTATGCAGTGATTCCCTGCCCCTAGCATTATAGGTGTGCCTGGCTTGTTCAGGGAGGTCTAGGAGCCAAACCCGGGCCTCTCGTGCACCCCCCGCCTTGCACAGTGGCACCCTACTGCCTGCGCCACTTTAGGTGGGCCAGAAAACCCCTTTTCTAACCCAAAGCCAATTTTATAATGAAGTGCTGAATATTTTACGTAATTTGTTGAATGCTGTACTGAAAACGAAAAATGGAATGGCTGTATGAGTATTCCATGTATGGTTGTCTACTGAATGGATACTGCATTCTTTTTTTAAAAAAATATTTAATTTCATCTGTTATTATTTTCTAAATTTGACCAGAGAGATACAGAGAAAGAGAGAAATGGAAAGTGAGAGAGCAAGTCACCAGGTCTGGGACTCAAACTGTGGTCGACCAAGTGGGAGTCCAGTGCCTTAACTATCATGCCACCTGCTGGCCCCCTGGATATTGCATTCTTACCACTGTAAAATTTCAAAATCCTAAATGGGTGACTGGCCTCGTGGTCTGTTAGGTGGTTGGGGGGGCCAAATCTCACGTGGTCCATCACATGGTTTGAATATCAGCCCTAGGCTTGGGAAATACACCAGGCACAGGTGAATATGTGCCCAAGATCCTGACAGGGTGGAGAAATGGAGAAGGGACTGTGGCCTGATCATGTCCCGTTAAAGGGTCCTTTCTCTGTCACCCCGTGTCTGTCTCTGTCACTCTCTGTTGAGTGCACATGCCTACTGGCAAATTAAAAAAAGAAAAGAAAAATTGTAACTGGGACCATTGTAAGTCTGGTACTATTTATATTTGAAATTCACTGAGAGAGATTTTAAATGTTCCCACTGCGAAAATGATGAGCACGTGAAGTGATGGATGTGGTAATTATCTTAATTTAATCATCCCGCTATATATAAATAAATATATATATATATATACACACACACACACACATATATACACGTATATATACACATATATATACACACACACATATAAATCATAAATACCTATTGAAATACATGAATAAAATTGTGTCTACTCTGGTGAAGTCTCTCATTTCTTCAGAATCATTTTGAATATGATGCTAGCTTCAGCTTGGTGCTTATTAAATGAAAGAGAGATCTAATTGTTCTCAACATTTTCTATTCCATATAACCCTAGTGAAATCTACTTGTATCTTGTTTCATAAGATCAGACAAAATAAAATGTTAAGCACAGAAGTTCCAAGTGTAGAAAATTACTTTTTATGCCTTTTGGGAGGATGTCTAAATGAGAAAATGTACTTCTGTTTAAAAATGGATGGATTTTTTTTTTTTTTTTTTTTTTTTTTTAAAAGGAGCATCCCGCTATATATAAATAAATATATATATATATATACACACACACACACGCATACACACACATATCAAAACATTACATTATACACCATCAATATACATAATTTATCATTGGTCAATTAAAAAAATTAAAGACAGCCTTTGATTAAGAGTAAATGCCAGTAATCCCCAGAGTGGAAAGTGGCTTTCAGGCTGTGTGTTCAGTGTGCATATTCACGGGGACTTCTTATATCCCTCCCATGCTCTGTTGTAACCTCTCGAGGCTCTTAGAATTCAGTTTCTTTCTTATTCAAGCATTTTTCTGGGCTGTAATACTCTCTTCAATGTAAGCTCTCAGATTCTGAATTTCTGAAAACTCCTGATCTCGGTGTTAGGTTTTCAAAATAAAGGAAGGGCTCCGAGCCGGCTCTGCCTTTGTGCCACGGACGGTCAAAGGCCAACACAGCTGTCCCCCTGGCTCTGTATCTGGTTACTCTGCACAGCTGGGGGGAGGCGGGATGCTGGACCTGGGCCAAAGGACCCCCGGCAGAGCCTGGTCATCAGAGACAACCTGTACAGGTAGAAGCTGGAGGAGAGGACCTGCGGGCGGTTATCTGACAGAGCGCTGGTGAAGGCAGAGACGGCGCCATTCTTGTTCCTACGAATAGACAAGAGGCCTGGAAATCACAAGTGATTTAGTAACTGAAGGTCCGCTTCACAACGGTACCTCAGAGAGGTATTTTTTTATTTTTTTATTCTCCCAGGGAAAATAAGTTCATGTTCTAAGTAAAATTTGGCAGGATTTATAACTTTGTCTAGCTACATACATTGTTATCTAGTGCCTCTGAGTTTCAGCAAGCCGTTTCTTACTGTTTCAAATAATACCTTTATTAAAAATTAAATTAGCTACTAGAGACTAGCTAAGAGGAAACAGCTTTTAGCAGTTATTTCTAAGGGAAAAAAAGCTCTAAGTGAACAGAGAAATTTATGTTAGCTATAAAGGTGAATTTCCTAGAACACTGGAATGAGTAACTGGATCTTCTTTCTCCTGAGGTCATAAAAATACTGGAAGGCAGGGATAAATCAGATGGGCTCTCAAGGGCCATTCTCTGATCCTGAAAGCTACGAGGGCATCCTAAATGGAGTCAGTCTGGAGAACAGGGGTGACCTGGATCAGCCTCAGGACAACGGCTTCTACACGGCCGCTCTAAAAGGTCCTTAACGGGAGCCATGTGGGGACAGGGACAGTGTTGTTCAGTAGCCAGACAGTACCTTAAAATAGTCAATGAGCGCTTTGGAGTACTTGACGGCGTGGTCCCTTTTGAGTCGAAACATCCGCCAGTACAGGAGGGCGAGGCATCGGTAGCTGCAGCAGGAAGACAAACGCAGCGAAATGACTGTCCCTTACGGACGAGACTTAAGAAAAAACCTTGTTCTGAGGCACTCAGTATTTAGACCACGTCTAGATGTCTAAAATCTTTGTGTATGCACATCTATATCTGTGCGTGTCTCACATTCCTTTTGTCTAAAATATATGCTTCGAGATTTCAAGGAGGTGCTCCATAAATGTATTTCCCAGTAGATCAATATTTACAGAATTAGCTTTACAGCGTCTCGGTTGGGTAACAGGGGCGGGCCGCTTGCTTCGTCCACCACTAGAGGGCAGTCTCTCTCCATGAGAGGCGGGAGGGAACCCGGGCAAAGCTTCCTGGCTCCCCGGGTGAGCTGCAGGCTTTGCAGCTGGTAATAGCCCTCCCACCGTCTTTACTTGCTTGGCTTTCTAATTATTTTACTGGACTATAACTAGTTCAAATCAAGCAACAAATATGAATGTGCTTTTATTAACAATGAACACCCTAATTTTTATTGCTTTCTGTACTATTTTGTATACTTATTTACATAGCAGTATTCTTACATAATATTATTAACTGTCAGTAACTTATTACTCCAATATTTAACATTTGTAAGAGTACAGAAAGACTTTCCTGAGACTTGTCCTCTCTTCCTTGGTGCTCTTCACTTGCGTTAGAATTATTTGCTAACTCGGATCCGGAGTTGACGTGCCAGGCTGTCAACACACCAAACACAGCTCGGCAGTCTGCACTCAGCACACCTAACGCCCGGTGCTGTGATGCCGTGGGACAGCCCAAGACCTCTCTTTCATGTACGTCACGGTTGTGTTTGGACTCAATTCTCTAACGTGAAGCTGAGGTCCCAGAGTAGAATATAAACGTTTGGACAGAAAAAAAACGTCGCATCCCTTTTACAGGAGAGACCCACAGAAAGGCACCCTATGATTTGGGGAGAGAGGTGAGGTGTCCTGAGGAGACACGAAGGGGAAAATCACTAGTATTAGACAATCCTTATTACTGTCAACGTCAGAATATAGATTGGTTACCATTTTGAAATAAATGATTGTATTATCAAAGAATACTGAACTGCTCCTCAGCTTAGTATGTTTGGAGAACTTTAGTGATTCTCATTTCATTTTTAATAGTTTTGCCAGAGGGCATGTATGTGCACTTGTCAGAGAGAAATGGAGACAGAGCGAAGCTGGCCGCTTCCCATGGGGCGTGGTCATGCTGCAATCCCTTCTCTTGCATTTCTCCATTTTGGCACACACCTGGCATGTTTTTCAAGCTGTGGGGGCTGGCATTCGAACCTGATGGGCAGTCATTTGGGATCTAGCTCCCTTCACCACCAGGTCATGGGGCTGGCCCAGTGTAATCACACATGTAAACGGAAGAAAAATTCCAGGCAGCACAATTTGCATCCAAATGACTAAAACACAGACCTATCTGTTTTTAACACACACACACAGAGGCATATAGGAAAAAAAAATTATCCTTGTGTAAACAACCTGCAGACTTGGAGCCACAGTGAGCTCAGTTTAGCAGGGCAGGGTAGCGAGAAGTGGTCTGACCTCTCCCTGGGTTCGAACTGCGCAGGCCCGTGCAGGTGAGAGGTGTTAGGAAAACGCCATACAGGTCAGAGCACCGGGACAAGGCTCGGGGCTGAGGATTCTATTCTAGGTTGAGGTGAGGCACTCACCATAACGCAGCCAGCTGTTTGTCTTCTGGTGTGGCATTAGGGCCTGAGTGAGTTTTTAGTCTCATCGCATACCTAACAGATTAGGGAAAAAAGAAAAATGGGAAACAAATGAGGAAAAAAGCTTTCTTTTTAACAACACTCCCTTTTCTGTGACAGTAATTCTCTCTGCCCGACGTGTAAGTTTTTCCTAGCACTTGGACAAGTCCTTCTTCAAAGCTAGCGACACTGCTCATCTCTCCCAAGCGTACAGCTCCGGGATGGCTGGTGTGAAATGCCTTTTATGGTGCCTGGCTCTGCTCTGCTCTTCAGCGATACGAGTTCCAATACTGAAGATGGTTGAGCGGGATCCCAGCTCCCCAACTCTGCACGTACACAACAACGCTGCCTGTTTTCCCCAATTCTGATTTACGGCTGAGCGGCTGGTAGATGGCCCAAGTTCAACCCTTCCGGGCTGACCTCCAAAGAGTTTTCATCCCCGGTACTCAGGGGAACGCTGACGTTTACCCCTTCTTCTTCATTATGTCTCTCTGACTTTGACAGTAGTGGAAGTGCCCCGGGTACATTTTTAATCTATCTTTGCTTCCCCACACAAGTGCTGTGAGAAACTAGTGGCTTTTATGGACTGCACTGCATTCCATTTATCCCTCGAAACCAGGGAGGCCACGACCATCACTTTCTGCCCATAGCATACTAAGTTAAATGCAGAGCTGAAGCAGTGCAAATATGCCATGGTCAGGGAGTCCTAGGTTCACTTCCCAGCTCAGCTACTTCTTAGTCATGAGAGCTGAGATAAAGGTATAACGTTTTTAAGCCTCCACTTCTTCATCTGTAAAATAAGGCTGATACTGCCGATCACGTGGCATTGTTGGAAAGATTAAACCAGATGGCGCTTGGCATGGCAGGCTGGCTCCCAGGACACTGCCTAAGGATGGACACTGTATCATCACACCATCTCCACAACGAGCAGATCTGGAGGGTTCCTGACTGTATATCTAGCCATGGTTTTTTGTTTTTTATTTTTTTTATTTTTTGAGAGGTTTTTGCTATAGGGTGCATGCGCTTGCTAGCCAGACAGAAAGAGGCAGAGAGACAGAAAGTGAGAGATCACCCCCCAGAAGGGATGGCCATGCCACAATCCCTTCTCCTCCATTCTCCTCTCGGGATCTTGGGCATGCACACACATGCGCCCAGCTTGAGTTTTAAGCCACCGGGTCTGGGACACGAACTGCGGTCGACTACATGGGAGTCCAGTGACATAGCCATTATGTTAACTGTTGGTCCCACAGCCACAGTTTTCATAGTGGTCGCCCTGAACATTATAATAGACATAATACGACTCATCATGAGTTACTGGTATCAACATTTCATCACTTTTATAACAGAGTGTGCTAGAGAGACAGAGGAACGTCCTCCATAGGGTCTCACCATGCAGAGATCTCCTTTCCCCAGCCTGTCTGGTTCTTGGGCACCTCCGAGTGCCCAGCATATTTTCAGGCTAACTCAGGGATCTGAACCCACAAGAGCCACATGGCTTCTGACACTGCAGTCCATTAAGCTACAACTGTACTCACTTTGAGTGAAGTGTAGAAGCCTGACTTCCATTTAGGTGCCTTTACCTTCCCCATTTAAAAAATTACTTCATTGGGACCAGCAGATGGTGTAACGGTTATGTTGCTGGACTCCCACATGGCTGACCATGGTTTGAGTCCTGGACGTGGAGGCTTAAGACTCATGCTCTCTCTGTGTGTGTGTGTGTGTGTGTGTGTGTGTGTGTGTACCCAAAATCCCAAAAGGAGAATGGAGAAGAAGGGATTGCAGTGTAGCCATGCCCCCTGGGGACATGCCCCTCGCTTTCTCCCTGTCTCTCTGGCAAGTACACACACTCTACAGAAAAAAAATCTCTAAAAAAAAAAAAATTACTTTATTAATGGCACAGGGGGAGAAAGAGGGAGAGAGGGAGAGAGTCAGGGACCCACAACAGGGTTTTGACTCACCATAATCCTCCCTCCAGCCTTCCAGACAGCCAGGATCATGGCACACCTGGCTTATTCAGGCCGACCCAGAATTGGAACCTTGGGCCTTTCCACATGGCTCTGGCATTGCTCAGTGGCGCCTGACCACTTGTGCCTCCACGGCCGGGCCCTTTCTCCACCTTTAAACATTGCCCGAAGTACCGGAAGGAGGTATAACTTCTGCTTCTATCATCATACGTGATTTACAGAACGCATGAGGAACGACTTGTTGAATGTATTTATAGTTCTTTCCTCCTTTTCAATGTGCCAAGATGCCTTCTTTAGTCATTTCTTTCTGTTTGAGCAGCTTCCATTAGCCAACAAAACAAATACTTTGTTTTCTTTAGACTGGAAATAGCTTTATTTCCCTTTATCCCCACAGAATAGTTTTATTAAAAACAGAATTTACAACTTGATAGTTCTTTCAGCACTTGAAAAACGTCATGACACTCCATTCTGGCAGCTGTGGCTTCAGATGGGAAGTCTGTTGGTCCCTTGCAGGTAATGTGTCATTTATCTCTGGCTGCTTTTGAGACTATTCTTTTGTTTTTAGTTTTTGAAAATAATATTATGCTGTGTTTTTGCCATTTATTTGCTTGGGTTTATCCTATTTGAGTTTTCCTTAGCTTCTTAAATCTGTAGGTTTCTTTGTCCACATTTGGCAAGTTTCAGTCATTACCTCTTCAAATATTCTTCTAGTCCCACCCTCCTTTCCCCTCCTTCTGGAACTTCAATGATACAACTGTTAGGTCTCCTGTTACTGTGCTTGAACCTCTATCTAGCCATCTATCTGTCTGTCTGTCTCTCCGTCCATCAATCCAGTCTATGTCATCTCCTGGTGGGGGGCGGTGGCCACACTGCAATCTCCTCTCCTCCATTCTCTTCCTGGGATGTTGGGCATGCATGCACATGTGCCTAGCATGGTTTTTCAAGCCACGGGGTCTGAGACTCGAACTGTGGTCAGCCATGCGGGAGTCTAGTGCCTCAACTATTATGCCACCTACTGGCCACTATTTTATTCCATTTTAAAGATGGGGTCTTGTGTGCTGTGACCCTCCCTGCCGCAGCCTCCAGGCTGGACCACGTGTGCG
>NW_006204133.1:3570770-3639239 GCF_000334495.1 Tupaia belangeri chinensis
TTTTTTTTATTTTTTGAGAGGTTTTTGCTATAGGGTGCATGCGCTTGCTAGCCAGACAGAAAGAGGCAGAGAGACAGAAAGTGAGAGATCACCCCCCAGAAGGGATGGCCATGCCACAATCCCTTCTCCTCCATTCTCCTCTCGGGATCTTGGGCATGCACACACATGCGCCCAGCTTGAGTTTTAAGCCACCGGGTCTGGGACACGAACTGCGGTCGACTACATGGGAGTCCAGTGACATAGCCATTATGTTAACTGTTGGTCCCACAGCCACAGTTTTCATAGTGGTCACCCTGAACATTATAATAGACATAATACGACTCATCATGAGTTACTGGTATCAACATTTCATCACTTTTATAACAGAGTGTGCTAGAGAGACAGAGGAACGTCCTCCATAGGGTCTCACCATGCAGAGATCTCCTTTCCCCAGCCTGTCTGGTTCTTGGGCACCTCCGAGTGCCCAGCATATTTTCAGGCTAACTCAGGGATCTGAACCCACAAGAGCCACATGGCTTCTGACACTGCAGTCCATTAAGCTACAACTGTACTCACTTTGAGTGAAGTGTAGAAGCCTGACTTCCATTTAGGTGCCTTTACCTTCCCCATTTAAAAAATTACTTCATTGGGACCAGCAGATGGTGTAACGGTTATGTTGCTGGACTCCCACATGGCTGACCATGGTTTGAGTCCTGGACGTGGAGGCTTAAGACTCATGCTCTCTCTCTGTGTGTGTGTGTGTGTGTGTGTGTGTGTGTGTGTGTACCCAAAATCCCAAAAGGAGAATGGAGAAGAAGGGATTGCAGTGTAGCCATGCCCCCTGGGGACATGCCCCTCGCTTTCTCCCTGTCTCTCTGGCAAGTACACACACTCTACAGAAAAAAAATCTCTAAAAAAAAAAAAATTACTTTATTAATGGCACAGGGGGAGAAAGAGGGAGAGAGGGAGAGAGTCAGGGACCCACAACAGGGTTTTGACTCACCATAATCCTCCCTCCAGCCTTCCAGACAGCCAGGATCATGGCACACCTGGCTTATTCAGGCCGACCCAGAATTGGAACCTTGGGCCTTTCCACATGGCTCTGGCATTGCTCAGTGGCGCCTGACCACTTGTGCCTCCACGGCCGGGCCCTTTCTCCACCTTTAAACATTGCCCGAAGTACCGGAAGGAGGTATAACTTCTGCTTCTATCATCATACGTGATTTACAGAACGCATGAGGAACGACTTGTTGAATGTATTTATAGTTCTTTCCTCCTTTTCAATGTGCCAAGATGCCTTCTTTAGTCATTTCTTTCTGTTTGAGCAGCTTCCATTAGCCAACAAAACAAATACTTTGTTTTCTTTAGACTGGAAATAGCTTTATTTCCCTTTATCCCCACAGAATAGTTTTATTAAAAACAGAATTTACAACTTGATAGTTCTTTCAGCACTTGAAAAACGTCATGACACTCCATTCTGGCAGCTGTGGCTTCAGATGGGAAGTCTGTTGGTCCCTTGCAGGTAATGTGTCATTTATCTCTGGCTGCTTTTGAGACTATTCTTTTGTTTTTAGTTTTTGAAAATAATATTATGCTGTGTTTTTGCCATTTATTTGCTTGGGTTTATCCTATTTGAGTTTTCCTTAGCTTCTTAAATCTGTAGGTTTCTTTGTCCACATTTGGCAAGTTTCAGTCATTACCTCTTCAAATATTCTTCTAGTCCCACCCTCCTTTCCCCTCCTTCTGGAACTTCAATGATACAACTGTTAGGTCTCCTGTTACTGTGCTTGAACCTCTATCTAGCCATCTATCTGTCTGTCTGTCTCTCCGTCCATCAATCCAGTCTATGTCATCTCCTGGTGGGGGGCGGTGGCCACACTGCAATCTCCTCTCCTCCATTCTCTTCCTGGGATGTTGGGCATGCATGCACATGTGCCTAGCATGGTTTTTCAAGCCACGGGGTCTGAGACTCGAACTGTGGTCAGCCATGCGGGAGTCTAGTGCCTCAACTATTATGCCACCTACTGGCCACTATTTTATTCCATTTTAAAGATGGGGTCTTGTGTGCTGTGACCCTCCCTGCCGCAGCCTCCAGGCTGGACCACGTGTGCGTGTCCACATTTGGCAAGTTTCAGTCATTACCTCTTCAAATATTCTTCTAGTCCCACCCTCCTTTCCCCTCCTTCTGGAACTTCAATGATACAACTGTTAGGTCTCCTGTTACTGTGCTTGAACCTCTATCTAGCCATCTATCTGTCTGTCTGTCTCTCCGTCCATCAATCCAGTCTATGTCATCTCCTGGTGGGGGGCGGTGGCCACACTGCAATCTCCTCTCCTCCATTCTCTTCCTGGGATGTTGGGCATGCATGCACATGTGCCTAGCATGGTTTTTCAAGCCACGGGGTCTGAGACTCGAACTGTGGTCAGCCATGCGGGAGTCTAGTGCCTCAACTATTATGCCACCTACTGGCCACTATTTTATTCCATTTTAAAGATGGGGTCTTGTGTGCTGTGACCCTCCCTGCCGCAGCCTCCAGGCTGGACTACGTGTGTGCCGCCTTCCCCAGCTCATCCTTAGGTAAGGTCTTGCTGTGTTGCCCAGGGCAGTCACTAGCTCTTGATATTCCCGGCTATGCTTCCTTGGGTTGTGAGGATTACAGGTGCATACTGCCATGCCCTGCCTTTAGGTTGGGCCAGGCATTGAACTTGGCTCCCTTGTGTGGTTCCAGCCTGCAGAGCACACAGTCCTAGCGGCTTGTGCCACCATAGCTGGACCCACATCCAGGTGTTAGACTAGCATGAGCACCCTCTGGGACAGAGCATTAGAAGATGGGGCCTCCTTCTCTAAGACACCCTGGATCTTCTTTTGATCAAATGCTCCTAAGTCATCCCCTGATGTACGATTTAGATCATACTAACTTGAATCAGATTAAAATAATTTTTTTTAAAGGCAGTGCAGAGGTGAAATGAGTTCAAAAGCTGCCACTTCCTAGCTGATGCGGGCATGTCACAGCCCACGGAGTCCCCGCTTCCTCTCAGCAGCCAGCGGGGACAGTGCCTGGCCTCTCTCTCAGAGGGGAAAAGGCCCCATAGGCTGAGGTGCCTTTGAAGGTTCATAGTCTTATATATATATTTTTATTTCATTTTCTTGTATACATTCAATCACATGTTTAGCTTACAAAGCAAATATTTCAGTATGTGAACATTTCTCCCTAGTCTAGTTGATAAAATTATAAAATATCTTCAACAGATAATACCACATTTCTTTGTCCCATTACTGCTTTGCCTCTGTATTTTCCTTCTAACTGTCCTTCCTCAGGCCCTCCTCTTCCACACACACTGACACTGTATCTGGTATTCACACCCACTTACTGTGCTTGTATCAAAAACCCATAGTCTTATTTCCAGGTGCCGATCACTGCCCTGTGACTGCTGACGACATTCTTTTCTGTCTCTGTGGTACATACATTCCTCAGCTCCCTCCCCCACCCCTCAAACAAGCAGACACGGTGCCTACCTTATGAGCTCGACCGTTTCTGAATACATCGTATAGGGCGATTTGGATTCCATGGGGCCTTGTTCCATTGCATTTCCACACTCAATGAACGACAAGGCTGCTTCTGCATAGTTCAAAGCCTTCCCAAACTTCTCCACCTGATCAAGAGAGAGTCAATGTGGTGTCTTCTTTAACAGTGGTTTTTTTTTTTTTTTTTAGAGGTTTTTGCTATACGGCACGTGCGCTCACCAGACAGACAGAGAGACAGAGAGATAGAAAGCGAGAAATCACCCCCCAGGGGGGATGGCCATGCCACAATCCCTTCTCCATTCTCCTCTTGGGATCTTGGGCACGCACGCACACGCGCCTGGCGTGAGTTTTAAGCTACCTGGTCCGGGACTCGAACCACGGTCGACTACATTGGAGTCCAGCGACATAGCCATTATGCTAACTGCTGGTCCCAACAGTGATTTTTTTTTTTTTAATAGTTTACACACTTTGAGAAACCTGATTTGTGAGCTCCAAAATCTTGTGACTGGAGCTAAGAAATAGGACACTTCCTTCTCTAGTTATTTTCTCAAAGTGCTACTGCTTTGGGGTAGGGTAGGTAAGTGAATAGTTACAACAGAATTGCACCAAATCTGTGTAACGACTGCCAATCAACGGAGCTCAGAACGTCAGGGCTGCCCTAATTTTCTGTCTCTTTGAAGTTTTGTTATTTGTTTCTGAGAGAGACAGACAGAGACAGGTGCCCCCAACAGGATCTCCTGCTGCAATACACCCAGTCTCGGCTGCCCAGACCACAGGCACGCGTGTGTGCGCCTGGAGTGCTCAGGGAGGACCTGGGATGCGAACCCAGGGCCTTTCCCACGTGGGTCGTACTGCACCACTGTCTGGGCCTCTGTTTTTCTCTGTCTCACCCCTAAGGATTTGGCAACCTCCCTCCTTGTCCCTCTAGGCTACATTAAATATGCATCAAATCTGATAGGCCTGGTTCCAGATGAGAGTTTTTGTGCTTTTATTTGTATACCTCAACATTGACGCTTCAGGGTCTTGGTTATTACCCTTTGTGTTATTTGTGACATTACTTCTCTATGCCTTTCTTTTCTTATACGTTTTTTTAAAAAATAATTATTTAATTTTATTAGTATTTTTTTAAAATTTGCACTCACCAGAGACAGAGATAGAGACAGAGACAGACAGACAGACACACACACGTGCGCACGTGCACGCACACACACACACACACACACACACACACACAGCAAGCTGCCATGTCTGAGACTCAAACCACAGTCAACCATGTGGGAGTCCAGCGCCTTAACCAGCATGCCATCTGCTGGCCCCTTCTCATATGACTTTCTTTCATTAATAATTAGGAACTCACTCAAGGGTGAAAGTGAAGAGGAGTAAGAAAAGGAGCTAAATCTCAAGGTGCTATTTCAATTTTGCCAAAATGGGACACAAGACTGAAATTTAAGAATGAAGAGAATTCTAGAGAGTCTCTGTAGTTGTCCAGAGTGATGTCAACTTTTGCCCACATCATGAAGGGTAACCATGAGTCGGCTTTATATGCTTAAATTCTCATAAATCTAACCTTGCATATCAAGCTCCTGCTTCCAGACATTGCTAGTCTCTGTGGATAATTCCACATTCTTACTTAGGATTTTAAAATCTCTCCAGTTCTTGAAGGATTCAGTCCTCAATAAGAACAGAATGACGCATACACTCCACACTTAATCTTAGCTGAGGGCTGAAAAGGGATGACACACATACCCCAAAAACTACTCTAAGCTTTTTCACTGAAACAAAAATAAAAATAAAAATTCATTAGTAATGATACCTTAGAAAACACAAATACAGAGCGAAATTCCCCCTCATTAGCAAGTCAAAATTTTAAGCAGCTTATAAACCAAATGGGTTATAAAGCGGTATTTCTTGGCAACACTTTCAGATGAGGAAGTCATTTAATCCAATAAGTATTTTCTTAAGCACTTGATTCTAGGGTATGTGCACTTGATACACAAAAGCACCTTCCAAGGAACATATAATATGTTTGGAGAGAGAAAATGTACCCAGGCAGTAGTTCAGAGTGCAAGGCAGTCTGTCATTAACCAACAAAATGCCAAACAAGGAGACCGATGCAGATGAGTTGGCGCAAGAGGCAAGTGACAGGGGCCCAGGAAGGGTGGGAAGGCTTCAGGGTGGAAACCTGGAAGATACTGGGAAGGAAAGATTTATGACTTGGCTAGATTTGGGGAGGATCCTGAAGGTGTGTGCTGGAGAATGAGAGTGTGTGAGTGTGCATGTCAATGTGAAGTCCTTCAGGTACAAAGGGTCGCTGGCTGGCATCAGCACGGTGTGCTTAGAGGCGGGTAGGGGGCCAGCTGGCCGGGGCAGGGGGTCTCTCTGGGAAACAGTCAATGGGAAAGGCCGGCCCAGGCAAGGTGATGGTGAATGAGAAATGCCAGCAAACCTTGGATGGCAGATTCAGGCCAGCAGGTGGTTTGGGGGTTAAGGTGCTGGGATCCTACATGGCCAAGTGCGGTTCCAGTCACAGATCTGGTGGCTTGAAAATCATGGCAGGTGTGTGCACATGTGCGCCCACAGTCTTGAGGTGAGAATGGAGGGGAGGGGATTGTGGTGTGGTCATTCCCATTGGCAGGGGGAGGAGGGGCAATTTCTCACTCTACCTCTCATTGTCTCTTTGTCTCTCTCTCTCGTGAGCACATGCACTCTATGGCAAAAACCTTAAAAAAATCTGGTGCTCTTCTCTAGTAACTATGCGTCAGCTTCTTCAGATGATCAGAACGCTACATTGGACTGCAGATTGTGTGGATAAAAATGGGGTCTTCCATTTCCCTCTGTTCTTCTTTTGTTTTCTAGAGCTTACGTATTTTTTTCCATGAGAGCAAGAGAGACAGAAAGGCAGAGAGAGAAGGAGGGAGGGAGGGAGAGAGAGAGACAGTCACCCCCAAGAGGGTCTTCATATTGTCATCTACCCTTGGCCTTCAGCAGCCAGGATCACGGGCATGTGCACATCCCCAGCATGCACAGGGAGAACTCAGGATGCGAACCTGGGACCTTCCCATATGGCTTTAGCATTACTGTTGTACCACTGCTGCTGGCCATTTTTCTTTTCTCTTTACCTCAAAAAATACTTAGTGGTTGTTTCCCCTAAACCCCAGTGTAACGAGAGTGACATGACTGCAATTGAGAGAAGGGTAGTTATGGTGTAAACATCTCCAAACTGGAATAATGTTCTAAAAGTCACTTGAAATGTGGCTTACTCATCTCCAGCACCCTGAGTAACCTCAGTTAGGAACACTGGAGAGAAAGACAATTACTAGGAAGGAAGAAGTAAGTCCCTTAGGAGGAGACTTAAGATGAAACAGACATATGATCCCTTGTAAAAAGAGATCTTCTTGCCCGAAAGTGTCAAGTTTCCCAAGCAAGATGTAATCTGAACAAGAAAAGTTATCCATGGAAAACATCAGACCACAGTGGTTTTAGTATATTATGTGCAGATAATACTGGGTTGTTGGGGAAGGCATGACACATTTTTGCACAGAAAAACATGAAAAAAATATGTTGTGACTTTTCCAACAACCCAATAGCTTCTGTGTTGTAGTTTCAGAGGACGCATTCATTTTGGCAGACACACATGAAGAACACGAGGCTTTTTGAAAAAGGATTTGATGCTGGGACCAAGCTAAGTGTTGGTCAAGATCACAAGAGAAAGAAATGCAAATCTACATTTCTTTTTTTTAAAGGAAAAAAATAATACTACCACCCACTGACTGCACTGCCTCTGGTTACTACTCAGACCTTAGGACTAAATGGAAATATTCATTTATCCGGGGCTTTCTCCCAGCCAGACATTATTGGTTGAAGTCATAATTTATTGGGCTATGAACACTTGATTATATAAACATTTCTCTATTTAACAGACCCAGCCATCCTTGTAATAGAGTTTATAATTACCCCAGCTATATTGCCCCAATGAGGAGGCTGCGGTGCAAACAACATTTGAAGACCGTATCTGCAAAGAAAAAGGTCTCACCATTGCATCGGCTTTATGCTTCATCCGTTTAGCTTCTTGCATAAAATAATCTGCACTGCGAGGCCTGCAAAGAGAGAATGATATTAAATGTCATTATGCGTAAGTATAAGATCTTTAGAAAAATACTCTTTCCTTTCATTCAGATTTAAAAAAACAATGAAAAGACTCTGTTTAACACAGAATTTTTTTTTCATCTGCAAACGTGTAAGATACCACGGGATTATTTTCTCTTACGTTAGCAATTCAAAATGCACTCCAAATATATCAACAGTCAACATTTACAGTTACTTTCTCATTGTTCCTCCAGTGCCCAGTTGGTAAATCAGGTTTTTTATTGTATGGTTGAGAAAACAAGTGAAATATCTTATTTCACACAATGTTTACACCAAACAACCCCTTTTCACTGGTAAAACCGTCGGTACAGCTCATCGTAACTGCGGCTATATATGGGTAAGTACATGCATCCTTGCTGTGAAAATCAGTGGCAGGCATAAATGGTACCAAGAGTTGTATGTATACACATTTAATTATTTTAAAGCCTTGCTGTGAAAAATGAAAAGAGCTAGTGCTCGCTGATTACATTCCAGTTGTAATAAAGTTAATCGTAATATGATGTCTACCTTGTAACAGTGCAAACATGGCATGTATTCTCTGGAGTTCTGATTAGCCGGCTGGTAAACATTAGCAGCAGACATATGCATTATTAAAGCAATAACCCTGGCCGGGCGGACTCTGCTGGGAGACGAAGGTCATTCATCCAGAGACTGATCTGCGTGCGCATAATGACCCCACGCAATACCAAAGCTACTCATCAGACAGTGCCTTTAAGTACTCAGTGTGATAGATTCAAAAAACAACAAACTCTACATCGTTCAGGTGCCATCAGCATAAACTTCTCTGTATTATGGCCTTTATGGAATCAATAAACTTGACCTATTCATGAGTATCAAACCCAAGCCAGGCCCCCCTGAATGGGAGATGGGATGTAAGGGGTAATATTAATCGTGGGCTATTTATCCTATCCTGACATGTTTATTTTGAATGGCCTTATTTCGGATTCTGCTGGGTCTTTTATCTTACTGTAATGTTAGGTAGTCAGGGCATCCCTTAATCCAAAGAGGTCAAGAAAATGATCCATGATGTGACAATGACACTGCATTTTAATCAATCACTCAAACAAATAAACCAACTGGAATCAGAGCAAATAATTAGTTTCAGGTCAAAAATCAGTCACTGAAGCAAGACAAGGACTGCGTTTTCTGTCCCTGACTTCACCATAAGATATTGTCACTACTATGGTGACATGCTGGGACGACTTAACTTCTCCCACAAAGGAATGAGGACCAGAGCTGCAGAATTTCCACAGCATGCATTATTAGACGCCCCATCTTTGCCCTGTCACCCCTTCACCATTCTTCCTCCCACTCAGACCTGAAACCTTCTGTTTCCCTCAGGGCAGGGGTGGGGTGGGGTCTTCCACCCATGGCTGAGGCCTGAGATCTTCCCAGGAAGGGCCTGTTCGTCTACTGTTGCTTTTCCCGGCTCATCCCCTAGCTGTCTACCCTTCCTCACCTGAATGGCTTTTTCATTGCCTTTATTGAATGGTTTTTCCTTCTTTGCCACACGTTAACCTGTCCACATTCTGACTACCAATTTGCTTTTTTGTTACAATTCTGGTAGTTATTTTTGTGGTTGTACTGGTTTGTTCATGTCTTTTAGTAAACTTGACTTTGAGGTAGTTTAGGGTCATAGCAATATTGAATAGAAAGTGCAGAGAGTTCTCGCGTGCGTTCGGCTTCACACTCAGCCTCCCCCACTGTCATCCTCCCAAACCACAGCAGTTACAGTCGTGAACTGGCACTGCAATGGCAAACACCCCGAGTCCACAGTGCACGTTAGGGCTCACGCTGGGTGAGCATCCTATGGCTTGGACTAGGGTGTACTTCCATGAATCTACCTTGACAGCGTCGTACGGAGTAGCTCCCCTACCCTAAAACCCTCTGCATTGTCTCTTGTTTGTCCACTGCTTCACGCTCAACACGGAAGACTAAATCCCACCTCCAGCGCAAGCCTGCATCTGACCCCTGAGCTTCAGATGTGTTCTGGACTCTGGGCATCCAGGAGAGGTGCTCAGGTGTCTTCATTTATTTCTCTTCCTGTGACCAAATACTATGAATGCTCCCTTGTAGACATTCCTTCCCAGTAACTGTGGTCCGTGGTCACCCTGTCCTTCCCTACGCCACCTAGCACTTGTTTGCACTACACTTCTGGGTAAGTAATTACCTTCTGAGCTGTATCAGGCTACAGTCACTGTGTGAGTACAACTTTGTCACTGGTGCATTTTCAGCTGGGACCAAGCTGTAGGTCTCTTTGATCTTGCCCGACCTATAGTCTTGGGCACATAGTAGAAGGCAAACAGATCCCCCTTGAATGGCTCTAAATTTGTTCTGAGCTTAGAGAAAGCTTGGTGCCTTCTGATGGGTGCAAGATTGCAGCCAATGAGCCAGACAGCATCTCCATAGCAACTTGAAATTCTCTACATCATTATCTGCTCTGTACTCTAGTATGTAAGCTTGGCCATTTTTTTTTCTTGCCTTGTTTTGTAGACTTTGCCATGACCAGATTGTCATTTCAAGTCCATTTCATTTTTCTGAAAGGATTCTCTTGGTAATAAACTACGGCATCTTAGTTTTCACCAGCCTTCACAGTTATGGGAGGCAGTGACTCCTGATTCTTTTTTTTTTTTTTTTTTGCAGAGGTTTTCGCTATAGGGCGTGTGCGCTCGCCAGACAGACAGAGAGACATAGAGACAGAAAGTGAGAAAACACCCCCCAGGGGGAATGGTCACGCCGCAATCCCTTCTCCTCCATTCTCCTCTTGGGATCTTGGGCACGCACACACACACGCCCGGTGTGAGTTTTAAGCCACCGGGTCTGGGACGCGAACCGCGGTCCACTGCATGGGAGTCCAGCGACATAGCCATTACGCCAACTGCTGGTCCCGACTCCTGATTCTTAATACAAGTTCTTTTGTGTATATGTGTGTGAGTGTGTGTGTGTGTGTGTGTGTGAGTACACGTATTCAATCTGTCAGAAAGTACATGCATTTGCTGGACAGAGTTGGCCATGTGGAATCCATTTCCTTTAACCATCACAGCACAGATTGGCCCCCAACTCCCATTGTTTTTATTTGCAGTATATAAATGTATCCTTTAAACCTAACTTGAGGCTGAATCACAAACTCACAATAGTGCCCGTGGATAAGCAACACACCTAATTTTCTGCCTGTGTAACAGCAGCCATAGCAGTAAAGCCACTGAAAGACAGGTGACCATCTGGAGGCCATTTACCACACGTGTGTTAGCGTTCTCATGCATGTAAGAGAGGGTTCACTACATCAAGCCACTGAATGCCCTATGAGTGACTCGTTGCCTCTTGGATGATTTCTAGTGCCATGCTTCTAGATCAGATAATTAGAAAGGCAATGGCACCCACAGAATGTCACCCAGATTGTCCAGCTCTGCGGCAGACACAGGCTGTCAGGAAGGCATCACTTCCGACAGCAATACATGAGTCCATGGGAAAAGTGAAATTGCTGTCACCATTGTAGCAGTTACAGAACATAATACAGCAAAGTTGCTAAAATAGCCTTGAATTATCTCAGTGTTGGAACAGATTTTTCGCCTAACCTATTTTTTTTTAAACATGGAAACCCTACAGTTTTTGGTTTTCACTTAGGTATTAAAATTCTTCCCATTGTTTCTCAAAGTGATGGTATTTTACAATGATATAGGAACAACCCTAATAAGAGATCAATTATACATTATAAATGTAACTATCTTGGGCTTTTCAGAAATGGAGCTTGCGTGATGGAAAAGCCAGAGCGTAGCCACACATATCTTTGTTTTAAGAGCTCTTTGCAAGGAAAGCAATCAAGTGCTTGATCCAAATAGAATATTTCTTTTCTTCTGCACACCCTCCCACCACCCCCACCTACAAACACATGCCTTGGTTCTGAGCAGCTACGAGGTCTGAGCTACCCCAATATTTCTTCTGGCACGGGAATATTAAAGCAACCTGGCTTTTTGTTCTCCTTTGTGGCTGAGATAGAGCTGAATGGGCTCCCAGGGAGAGGCTGGCAGGCTCCTTTCTGTAATTCCTACCTCTGAAATGCCGCCCCTTCCACAGAGCCAGCCTGCTTTGTGAAAACTGGCAGGGACGGGAGTGCAATGTGTTTGAACAAACGGATTCCTCGGCATGGCAGAAATCTGGATGATTTTGTCAGGGAAGTTGAATCCACATCAAACATAGGCAACCACATAGCAAATGAACTTAGCATCCAATAGCCGATATGTCAGCTTGTCATCTGATAAAGCCCCACAGGTGTCCCAAGCTTGGAGGCATTTTCTCCCAAAAGGGAAAGCTCTAAGAAGTTAAGTAATTATTTTTAATGCACTGAGAAATGATCACTATTGATGAGGGCACTTCAGAATCAGGGGCTCTGGGTGCTGGCGCTGGCTCCCTGAGTTCTCCCTGATGGAAGCAGGTAGCCCAGTTTATGCAGCAAGGATTCCAAGGCAGCTTTTGTTTCCGCAAGCTGGATGTTGGCTGAGGCCCAGAGTCTCTGGAGCCTGGCTTCTAGCACAAGTGACCATTCAGGCCAAATGCTCCCACACGTGCGCTCTCCCCGGCCGTGCACAGAGGGAGCACGGGGTGCACAGGGAAACGAGCCAGCCAGGGTTTGGTATTCCGTCGAAAGCAACTTTCTGTCAAACTGGAAAATGGTCATCCTTCTCGGGGTTTGACACTTAAATTAATTTAACAAATTCCTCAAAATGATCGTGGAGTCCAGATTTCAATCCAGAGAGGCGACTGTCTTTGTTTACCCCACCCAAAGCCTAATTATTATTTTTTCCCCCTAATTCTTTCTTTTTGTTTCAGTTAGAATAAAATAGGGACCTGGCCTTGGGATAGGGATTTTATAATGAAAAAACTTGCATATGAAGAACAAGAAAGGCTTATTCAAGTTTTATCAGGAAAACAGAAAAGGGGTCCAGTATAGAAGCAGCCGGATGAAAGCCCTGCATGGCAAGCCGGGGTCGAGGGCAAGGGAGGTCAGGGGTGGGGGTGGGCTGAGTGGTGAGGGATGGCAGAGCACCCGCCTGGCTTCACATCACCTATTCGAGGATTTCAATTGGCGTCCTTTGACTCAAACATGCTGCGCGGTTCTGACCTTTCACAAAGGGAATCTTCCCATCCTCCATAAAATGAAAACCCTTTTAGCTCTGAGACTGTTGTGCATAATTACATTACAAATGTCAAGTCCCTCTTCCTTCCTCCCAGCCACATTTCATGTGCCATGGCCTTTGGCTAGGTGGCCTAGGGAGTCCTTTCTCGGTGATGGGAAGGAGGTTTAGGGAGCTCAGCTCCTGTCACTGGTGCCATGGGGACAGATGGGACATGCGGTGGTGGTTTGGCTGAATGTGCTGATTATGACCGACTCTTCCGTGGGTAACGTGGGCAGAGACAGCTCATCCCTCAGGGAGCAGCAGGCAGCTCTGGCACTGGGGTCTCCTGGCTTCACAACCTGGACCGTGCCTGGCGGGAAGTCGGGGCCTGATTTTCCAGCCAGGTGTTTCGCCACTGAGTATTTATGATACAAAAAGATGAGTTTACTTTTTTTTTTTTTTTTTTTTGTGCAAGACTTCTGTAGCGAGGTCTTCACCACACGGCTCTCTCTCCATTTTCCCTGGCCAAGAACTCCCCTGTCACTAATTACACCGCTAAGCAATTTACAGCCCCTGGCTTCACACTAGGAAGATCAGTTTCTGGGCTTTGAGTAGAACCAAGTGCTGTCACTCACTGACATAAATTCTTACAGTTTTTGTTTTTATTTTATTAGTATTTTTTTTTAAGTTTGGCACTCACACCAGTGTCACCTTAATACTGTGGTGGTGTGTGGTGGGTGTCGTGAGGCGAGTGTTGGGCTTTGCTATACATCAGGGGAGGACGTGCAGTCACACCGCCATCAACCTGAGCCTGCACTTAGGAAGGACACATCAACTCAGGTCACATTTTAAATGTGTTATGCCCTTCAGGTCCGTCTGCATCCCCAAGGCACAAATTGGTGCCTGTGGGTAACTAGGTGGGAAAAGGGGCTTAGAAACCCATGAATTTGTTTACCTGTGTGCAGATTCTTCATATTCATGGAAAAAAAGAAGAACCAAATCCACACACTCCCCGCCTGGAAATGTTATTTATAATTCGGCTGGGCTCATGCCACACTTGTTAACAAGAGCGCACTGGATTCAGCTGTTGTCTGAACTGCATGTTTATTCAACCATTCACGAGTATTTATAATACAAAAAGATGAGTTTACTTTTTTAAAAAAAAGCTAAATGATGTGCCTTTAAAAAGGAAATGACAGCACGGCATCTGTCACTTTTTGGATCACTATAACTGGATTTCCATCGACTCTAAATGACTGTGGTGCTAACTATCTAGTCCTTTCTTTGCTTCCACTGGTGGCCTCTCTGGTCATTTCACTGCTTGCGACATTCTCTATGAAGAGAGGTTCAGGAGTGTGGCAGGACTGAGGCCTTCCTCTGCCATGAGGTTGCAGCTGGGGAAGAGGGAGGGAGAGGAGGTGGGGGTGTGGAGGAAGAGAGGAAGGGTTACAGGGAAGGGGAGAAGAAGAGGCAGCAGATGGGGAAAGGAATGAGAAGGGGGGAGTCCTACTGTTTCAGAGAAGCTTCCTGGGAGGCCACCCACGTGCCTTCCTCTCCCTCAAAGAACTGAGAGTTCATCAGACATCTGAGCTCTTGCTCCTGCGCTTGGCGCTCCGTAAGAGCTCAGAAAATAGCAGTTACACTTGGGAGACAACTGACACAATTTTAGGTGACTCTGATCTCTTGGGGGGTAGCTTATTTTTACCATTTAAAGGAAGAGACAATGCCTATACTTGCTTTTCCAGCCTGAAGAATCTTCTCATCGTTTTCATAGCTTAATGGTTGAGTGGCTGTTGGGGCTGCATGTTTATTTTCCTGTCACAAATTTTGAATCACTTGGGACGCATGGCAATTGGGAACGTGGCATCTATCTTTCCATGTGATGGCTATGTACAAGTGTTTTTTTTTTTTTTTTTAAATACTTCTACTCTATCTTTTTCCAAAAGAGAAGAAACACTTCTGTTCTGTCAGCTAGAAAACTACTTACACATACTGTTCATCAGAAGAACAAGTGATAACCACTTCTTTGTTGCTTCAGAGGGTGACAAAATGATGTTAGCCTTGGCTTAGCAGATTGAGAAACATTTCCTCTTGTGACTAGTTCAAGAAACCACAGATTGCAATACAACCATTTAGTTGTTACTGTTCCAGACTTGTCTTTGCGGTCTATACATTAGGAAGTTCCTTGCCGTTTTGTTTCCATTTATGTGTGTACTTTTCTATCTATCATGTTCTTAAAACCATTCACTGGAAGTGTGTGGTGTTTTGAGGACCTCCAGTGGTAAGTCATCAGGTGTGACTTTGGAAAGCAAATTTATTTCCACATTGTCTGTAAGAATGATTCTCAGGGGGAACCAGCAGTTAGCGTAATGGCTATGTTGCTGGACTCCCACGTAGTCAACCGTAGTTCACGTCCCGGACCCGGTGGCTTAAAACTCACGCCGGGTGCGTGTGCGTGCGTGCCCAAGATCCCGAGAGGAGAATGGAGGAGAAGGAATTGTGGCGTGACCATCCCCCCTGGGGGGGTGATTTCTCGCTTTCTGTCTCTATGTCTCTCTCTCTCTGTCTGGTGAGCACACGCGCCCTATAGCAAAAACCTTTCTGAAAAAAAAATAAATAAAAGAATGATTCTCAGGACCCAGCAGATGGAAATAATGATTACGTTGCTGGACTCCCACATTAGTTGACTGTGGTTTGAGTCCTGGACCGAGCAACTTAAAAACCCATGCCAGGCATGTGTGCATGTGTGCTCAAGATCCTAAGAGAATGGAGGAGGAGGAATTGCAGTGTGGTCATCCCCAACCGGGGATGACTTTTTGTTTTTAGTCTCTCTGTCTAGCGTGCACATGCTCCCTATACTAAAAAATCTCCTAATAATAATAATAATAATAATACCCTATGATTCTCATCTCCTGTTTTCATAAGTGGGTGAAGTTCACCTGAACAATTTATACGGCCAAACCTTAATTATGAATGCAGTTGACCAACAGATTGTACTCCCATTACAGCCCTCCCTGGGGATTAATTACCAGCTGCCTGGCTGCTTAGCAAGGCCAGGGAGAATAAGAGGGCAAGGGAAGGTGGTGAGGGCCAGGAGAGCCATGGGGCTGGAGGGCGCAGCTGCAGCAGCCACCAAAGAGGAGAAAAAAATGGGCCCACCTGGGCCACTCTTAAACTCCCCTAAGCCCAATTATCTTCAAATGTGTTCATTAGCAAAACAACAAGAAAAAAGAAATATGAATTTGGCTTTCAAGCCCCAAATTCTGTGCCCTACTTAGCTCATTAAAGTCCAAGTAATCCTTGAAGAGTATAACTTAGTATTCTCATTTCTCAGGGAAGTTTACGGAGACGAAGGCGCAGACCTTGTCTGTCACCTTACTCTGGGTGCAGGTCAGGGATAGGGAAGGGGATGGAGGAAGATGACGGACAGTGCTCATGTGTTTGTGTGCCTCCAAAATTCATGTGTTGAGGTTGGTTGTGGTGAGATCAAGAGGGTGAAAACATCATCCAATTATGGTACTGAAAGGTGGAAGGAAATTAGGATGAAGGTTATCGGGGTGGGTGGCTGTGATTGAACGATGGTGGGCTTATAAGGAGAGGGAAGGAGGCAGACACTCATGGATACGCTCAGTTCTGCTCTTGCCCTTGGGATGTGACATCTCAGGGACCCTGCAGCGACTACCAGATGTGGTCCCTGGACCTTACACCTCCAAACCATGAGCTGAAGAAACCTTTATTTCAGAAGTCTTCCAGTGCCAGCTATTTTCTGTTATTAGATGGATGATCGTTTCCAGATGATACACCTTAGGAGATGTCATCCACTGGGTCTCAGGAGAGCCCTACGAGGCAGGCATAGCTGTCACTACTGCTGTTGTTTCCCTGATCAGGAAGCTGGGACCCCGAGATTGTCAGCACATTTTCTGATTTTCACTGGAGTTAGTGGTTGGTAGTCTGTCTCAACTGGACCATGAGTCATCAGAGGGCAGCTCACTGCTGCTCTCCAGATCTTAATTTTTCCTGACGCACACAGACACGATTCAATGATTGCTGGACAACTAAGGTTGAAAACAGGATTCAGGCTGAACTCTTGAAACCTATCTTCTGTCTTCCAGGCTTGACCTTCCTTTACACCTACTTTTTTTTTTCCCCTGTAAAAGCCTAAATAATTTTTGGCAACATGTTATCATTTGTCACTTTCAGCCTCTCGAGAGCATTTTAGGATGCTATTTTTATTCATCTTCTTCTCTTGTTTCCCTTCCTTTTAAATTGATGCCAGGAATGGAAGTTATCCTTGGGTTTCAGTGCTGGAATTGGGTGAAGGATGACAGGATATTTTTTCCAGTATAAGAATCATTTCTACTGTTATAAAGAATATAGCATTTTGGAGGAAAAAGGCTTTCAGGAGTAAATCACTGTTATTCTTTGCCTATTATAATTTACGAAAACAAAAATGCTCGTTGTTCTGGCAGCACAAGCTCATCGCTAGCCCACAACACAGGTGCTTAGACGATTAGGACTCTTCGTCTTGGCATTTTGACATCCTGGCCACTGACTCTGTTAATACTGGTTGTCCCGTCTGCTCTAAACGCCCACCAGGACTTAGCGGTGCATTCAAAGTTAATGTTCCAGTCTACCCTCTCTTTTTAAAGGTTTTTTTTTTTTCCCTACCTTTCTTCCATGACCTTGAGAGGGACAGAGGCAGACAGAGCCAACAGGGTCTTTATACCATGATCTAGTTTTTGCTAGACCCCGATCAGGGGTATGTGTGCAGCCAATAGACTCAGGAAGGTCTCCAGATGCAAATCTGGAGCCTTCCCACGTGGGTCAGCCTCGAAGAGTATTGTGTTACTGCTATGCCACCATCCGGCCCCTCCAATTCCCTGTGATAGGAACATTCAAATGACCAAGTCTCTTGAGAGAAAATGTGCAAATGAGACACATGTGACCCTTCTACCCATGAGCTTCACTTCATCTTGCCCCACACCATACTGAGAGTCCAAACTTACATGTCATCGAAGACAAGCTTCTGCCTCTTGCATTCCCTGTGGCCGTTGGAGCCTGGAGACCACGGCTCTGTTTGTGGCCGTGACTTGTGGAGAACATTTTCAGAGTTGTTGTGAGCGGCTTTCTAAACAACAAACAACACATGACTTTTTGAGACACCTGGCTGAAAGTGCAACCCATTAAACAGAATAATATCTTCCATTCTAGAGACTATTCTTGTGTCCTATATTACTAGGTCATTGGAAAAGCCATGACATTTTTCTATGCAAAAATGTGTCATGATTTTTCCAATGACCTAATAGAATCGATGGTGATTTTGTTTCAATTAAAAAAATACATGTGTTCTATCTAGGCCTTTAGCTGAGGGCTTTTATATATGTTGTAAAATGTCTTTATCACAACCATATAAAAAGGGAACTCTGTATTTTTATTGCTAGAAGGTATGTGCACACATGAGAGAGAGAGAAAGAGAGTCAGAGAGCGCAAGTACCCCCTCGATGGAGTGTGGCTATACTGCAATTCTTTTCTATTTCTCCACTCATCCCGATTTTGGGCACACATGTGCACACACCTGGAGTGTTCAGCAAGTTGCCAGAATCTGAACTGCACCAGCCATGTGGAATCTGGTTCTCTTAAGCACTAAGATATAGGCTGGCTCAAGGAAGTCTTATTACCCCAAGCTGAGGCTAAATGAGACCTAGAAACTGAGGCTCAATGAAACTCAAATGGCCGCTGTGAGAGAAGGCCCGGATGCCAGGCCTCAGTGCCCTGCTCTTCCCAGCTGCCAGGCCTCAGTGCCCTGCTCTTCCCAGCTGGCTAGACCAGGGGCTGGCCAAGGTGAGTGTGCCTCAGAATTAGCTGGTCACTTGCTGAAACGGAATGAAGTCGACCCTGAGCATTTCTGATTCAGCAGGTTGAAGGCAGGGTCTGAATATCCACATTTCTATCAAGTTCTCAGGTGCTGGCCCAGGAATTAATCTTTCAGAACCACTTAGCTCTAACGGTCCTTTGCCAAAAGAGAAGTCATTCACCAATTAGCTGGTTCTCCTTAGTTGTTTGTGAAGAACAGAGAAAGCCTAAGGGAATCACTAGAAAGATTTAAACTGCATTTTAAAAAGGAACACAGTAATCTGTGAAAAAATGAAAATACCGCTTTCCCTGGAGATACAAACATGTACACAGCACCTACTGTGTGCTAAACTCATGGGCTGCAGAGCTGTCCGTGGTCAGGAAGTGAAAATGAATTCCTCTGAAATTATTAAAATGTACTGGATACAAATGCTTCCTTAAATTTGGGCCGATTTTATGTGTAACACTTTAAGGTGAGATTCCATTACTATATGCGACCAGGAAAAGCAGATGTTAAATTTTGAAAACTGTGCTTCAAAGCCTTCAGCGATGCTCACCCCCTGTTTGATAAAGGGAGCAATATCAGTCAAGTGGCCTTGATAGCCCGTGAGTCTGTCTCTCAGGCCCTCTCTCATCTGCCCTCTGCACTCAGACTCGTGGGCCAGTTTTCAGTTCTCCCTCAGGACCTTTGCGCATGCTCCTTCCTCTGTCTGTAGTGTTCTCTACCTTTCCTGTATGGCTATTTGCCTTTTGGAGATCTTATATCAAGGATTGACTGCCTATGACTTGAGGGTCAAACCCAGCCCTTTTTGTAAATAAAATTTCATTGGAAACCACTCATGCCTATTGGTTTATACCTTGTCCACAGCTACTTTTCTGCTACAATGGCAGAGTTGAATCATGGTGAAAGACCCTGCATGGCCCACAGAGCCTTAAATTATTTACCATCTGACCTTTAATAATAGCAGTTCTCAACTGGGTCCAGTTCGACAATATCTGGAAACATTTCTGGTTGTCACCTTGTACAGAAGTCTGATTGCTTTTTTCTATTTTTCCAAAATCCTTTCCAGAGGGCATAGAGGGAGCACGTCCATAGATGCTGACAGACCACTCTGAACCATTGGTAACAGGGTTCTTCCTATGTCCTGCCCCTGCATAGTACTGGAGTATATTTGTGATGTATATTAGGCCTCTTTATTGTTGTTAAAGTACATTCCTTTCTGATATCAGCAACCTTCCTTTTCCAATCACCTAAAAACTGTAAAATCCACCTATAACCTATAAGCCCCGACTCCTACATGTCTCACCTTTTTGGGCCAGACCAATGGAAAAACTTTTCAATAAATTCCAAACTCTGTCTCTCACTCTCAAAATCAAAAGGAACGCCTGTACCTGATCACCCTGAGAGAAAGTCATGTTTTGCCTCCTCTCTGGCCTAGGTCACTCATTTTGTTTAGAAATAAATTGTATTAATTGTTATTTTTACAGAGTTGGTTATTTTTATGTCGACACACCACAGGGAGTAGGGTTCTACTAGCAACTTGGGGGTGGAGGCCAGGGATGCTGCTAAACATCCTCCAGTGCACAGGACAGTCCCCTAGTTCCCTGGGCAAAGAATGATTCAGTCCAAATATCAATGGTGCGGTGAATCCCTGCTTCACAGAAAATGTTGGCCACTCCCTGTGCTAGATCAAGCCCTATTGTTCTAAGGGCTCCTGGTCTTTGTTGCATTTCCTTTTAGGCTCAAAGAGATTATTAAGCAAATGGCTCAAGACCATCTTGAGGCTGGCCCAGTGGCCTAGTAGTTAAGGGAGCCAGATCCAACATGGCCATCTGTGCAATTTAAATCATGGCCCTTGCAAGCTGACAAACATGCTGGGCATGTGTGCCTGCATGTCCATCTTCGACAGGATGAAGAAATGAAGGAGAAGGGATTAAGGCATGACCTCACCCCGTTGGGTGGTGCTTTCTCTCTCTGTTTCTCTATGTCTCTCTGGCAAGAGCACATGTCCTCTGGCAAATTTTTTAAAAAGTTCCAAAAAAGACATAAGGTCATCTTGCAGCTCTGTGAACACAAGTCCTTTGCCTGGTTGGACAAGGGTGATGAGGCTCCTATGCCAATCAGCAAGGGTGGAGTGGGACTCCCACAGATGTTGGTGTGAGGTTTCAATGCCAGATTGAACTCTGCTGCGATAAGGAGTATTTCCCAGTACAAAGGTTGGTTGGTCCAAAACTCCCAATTTCCTTTGTCCTGCGATGCCATTACTTTTGTAGTCATTTCTTTTCAGTATGGGAAATGAAATCATGCCAAGAGGCTTCCTCATCATAAGAGGCAAAGAATCCACTCCCTCAACCTTGGGTTTCCTATTCCTCTGCTCCCCATGTGAAGGGGTGGAAGGGTGATCTTTCCTGTAGGGTCTCCCCAGAAGCAGTGTTCAGGGATTCTCTGTGGGCCCTCAAGCATGTGTCTAGATTGTGCTAGGCTAAAGACAGAGTTCAGGGGTGCTCAACTTCGTTTTGATTTTACTTAGAAATGAAGAGCATCAACGAACCGGAAGGTCTCCAGCATGAGACTGTGGCTGGTTGTCGGCCTTATGCTTTTTGTTGGAAGAGGTGGACGTGAACAAACCATTGCCGTGAGGTCGGCCGGAAGAAGTGAAGTCCTCACTGGGGTATTTGTGTTTAGATGCATCGCAGAGGGGTGAGATGGGTGACCGGAGCATTTTTTCACTTTTATTTATTGGTATTGCCAGGCTGAAAGAGAAATGACAGTAACGGAATGTCACACAGTCAGTGTGAGAAAAGGGAAATGTTTTATGGGTGATCCAAATCTCCCATGTAAGTTCTGCTGGTACGAAGAAGTTTATTGGAAATTATTATACCAAGACATAATTTTATGACATTAGGACCATAATAAACAACAAGCAAACCTTATTCTTACTCTCCTTATCAGGATGAAATGTAACTTTAGAGTTAGTGTTAAAGTAAATGGCTACTACTACTAATAATTTCGTTTTTCTCAGTTTTTCACCCAAGGATCTCAAAATATCCAATAAACAACTTTTTTTCCAAGCAAGTGTAAACAGTAAGTAATGGGGAAGTCAATCAACAATAGCAAATGCATTTTCCATTTCTAAAAGGACTTATGCCAAAATCTGAGCTTCTACTAAATATTATAGAGAAAATAATAGAATCACAGAATAACCTGTAAAGCATGAAGCCAAGGTTCAATTGCTGAGTTTTTGAGTTAATCAGCCATTGATCAGAACATTCACAGGATAGAATAAACCATTACATGAAGTTACAATTTCTGATTCCCATTTTTTAATTTTACCTTCAAAACTACTGTCTATGTCTGAATATATTCTTTCCAAACATCAACCATCAGAGAAGAGGGATTCACATATTAAATCTTTTTAACGTCTATTATATTGCTAGGCCTTGTTCTCTCTCTCTCTCAAAAAAAGTATTATTCGGGGAACAGACATTAGTCTGAAATAAACAATTGCTAATATAGGATGGTTAGAGGAGTTACCTAATCAAGTCAGTTAAAATAAAGTAAAGCCAATTAAATAAGCTTTATTATTATTTATTATTATTATTTATTGGGTTATCAGAAAAGTCATGACATATTTTTCTATGCAAAAAATGCATGACTTTTCTGACAACTCAATATTATTTTTTATCATTATTCTTAGGGTTATGATCTCTTAATTATATGTGTTGGTTATACTGCAAACAAGCCATTAAAGGCATCTCAAAAACAATTTCCTGGGTCAGCAGGTGGCATAATGGTTAAGGCACTGGACTTGCCCATGGTCGATCACGGTTTGAGTCTAAAACCTGACAGCTTGAAACTCAGCCAAGTGCTTGTACATGCGTGCCCAAAATCCTGAGAGGAGAATGGAGGAGAAGGGATTGAGGCGTGGCCACCCCCCCCAAAGGGGTGATTTCTCGCTTTCTGTCTCTGTCTGTCTGTCTGTCTCCAGTGAGCACGTGTACCCTACACCAAAAATCTCTCTCTCTCAAAAACAAAAACAAAAACAAAACAGCATTTCCTTAGTTGGTGGTCACAGTGGAGAAATTATGAACACAATATTCTAGAACAAAAGACAAAACCAATGTTCTTAACCTTATGCACACAGACTGGATAGCATTTCTGGTGCGAAATTCACTGTGTTGCACAATTTAGAAAGGAGAAGATGTGCTATGGAAAACTGCTTCGGAAGAATAAAAACTGGCTCCCCTAGTGATCGTCGGGGCATCGATGTCGAAGATGGAGCAAAGAGCGTGCATAAAACAGTCTTCAAACGTGGGCGAACAAAGATCTATTTCAAGTCTGTTTTATTTCACCTACACATGCATTCCGCCATGCATGGAAAACGAAATTATTACACAGACTATTGTCCTAGGCACACAATTACTCCTTCTTTATCACTGCAAGTTTGCATGTTCAAGTTGACCAAGGAAACCTTTGGATTTCCACTTTGGGGTTGGTGATCACCTTATCTCGGAGATCATTTTATTGTACTGATAAAACTTGACAGGAGTAATCATAATTCCAATGGTACATGAACCACCTTTCCCAGAAAGAACTCTGAGGGCTCTCTTATGCATCGTGTCATTCCTTAATATAAATAAAATGATCAGAGTGAGGGGGCTCTGCCAGGCAAAGTCTCTAGAGCAACAGCTTTTAACCTGGACTCCAAGAACTTGGTGGAAAGAAGTTATACCTTCATTTTCGCTAACTTACTGAGATAGAACATTTCCTCCAGTGACAAGGGGAGGCAAAAAACCAGTGGGTTAGCGGGAGTAGTATTAGCATTATCTGCGATTACGTCACCAGGAGAAATCACAGAGATTTTCAAGTCCTCTTCTGGTGCTGTGGATATCTTCAAATACTGCTTATGTTTATTACTACTTGGAAATTACGACAGTTACTACGTCAGTTAGAAAGGTTATTAAAAATTCTTATTTATTTATTTTTTTAGGTTTTTATCATAGGGCACATGTGCTCGCCAGAGAGGAGAGACAGAGAGACGATGAGAGGGAAAGTGAGAAATCATCTCCTGGGGGTATGGCCATACTCTAATCCCTCCTCTTCCATTCTCCTCTGAGGAACTTGGGCAAGCTTGCACATATGCCTGGTCTAAGTTGCTTTTTTTTTTTTTTTTTTTTAGAGGTTTTTGCTATAGGGGCGTGTGCGCTCACCAGACAGACAGAGACAGAGAGACAGAAAGAGAGAAATCAGCCCTCAGGGGGGATGGCCACGTCGCAATTCTCCTCCATTCTCCTCTTGGGATCTTGGGCACACATACACATGCACCCGGCATGAGTTTTAAGCCACCCGGTCCGGGACGCAAACCACGGTCGGCTACGTGGGAGTCCAGCAACATAGCCATTACGCTAACTGCTGGTCCCAGCCTGGTCTAAGTTTTAAGCCACCAGGTCCGGGACTTGAACTGTGGTTGGCCATGTGGGAGTCCAGTGTCATAATCACTACATTCCCTGCTGGCCCCTAGAAAGATTATTTAATGCATTCATGAAGCACATATAAATCACTTTATATATATATATATATGAATTATTTTATTTAACTTTATTTATTATTATTTTTTGAATTTGACCAGAGAGAGAGACAGAGAGGGAAAACAAGAAAGCAAGGCACCAGGTCTGGGACTCGAACTGCGGTCGGCCCTGTGGGAGTCCAGTGCCTCTAACCACCATGCCACCTGCTGACCCCTCTTATTACATATTTAAAAATTATTTTGGAACCACACTTTCCTCATCACATTTTCCCAGCATCTCCAGATGCTATATACTCCACACAGAGGCCTGGGCTCGTCTGCACAGGCAGCTGCCCTCCTACACAGACCTCTGGAGTCCTCGCCTTCCTTCTCAAGGTGACCCAAGTCCTGTAGGGAGCCTGCGCATCTGGGCCCCCGCTCTCCAATTCCCTCTCTGAGTTTTATACTGCTCTCCATCTTTTCCTAACCTTTCGGTTTACATTTTTATGTATTGTGCTGGAACATCAATCTCCCCTTAAAAATTCTATGTATACAGTCAGAGAGAATAAGGAGTGTCTTGGCAGAGGGAAAGTGGTTCCTGTGCTGCGGTCTTTCTAAATGGAAAGAGCGTCTATGACTGATGATAAGTTACTCATTTATAATAAATACCTGGACCTTGCCTGCCAGCAGCCCGTTTATCAAAGAGAGGATTCAGTGCAAGGTAGGTCCATCTGGAATCCCTTTGGAGGAGTGATTGGGTGGCTGTTTGACCTTGAAGCATCGATCCTGCCTAACGCCACAATTTTAGTCTATATTCAAGAGCTTTCGGTCCATCACATGGACATTCCACTCAAAGTGTATTTATACTTATCTGTATAATAAGCTTAGTGGTCTTGTGGATTTAGTGGCTACCATTCAAATACTAGTTTGAAAATTCACTTATTAAGTTTTGCAGAGAAAGGTGCATCTTTGGGGAGTGCAGAACTGTGTGTAACTAGTGTTGGTCTTTGGTGACAAAAAAGTACCTTGCGAGGCTGTCTGGAGCCAAGGGGTGAGGCAGACATCCAGCCATAGTTACATCCAGCCCTAGGTTAAACCAAGGGAAGTGAGGGTGCAGACCCAGCCCAGAAAGGTCACCGAAACAACCTGACCCTCCCCAATATGGCCTGTGATGTCTGGACCCAGGGGCGCCACGTCGAGGGAACACGCCTACCTATTGATGTTCATATTGCAGTGGTTTGCAGACAGAGTGTTATTGGTCGAGGCAGCCAGTCTGGAAGAGCTCTCTTTGTCTCCCTGGGTCTTCTTGCTCTCCCTGTAGTCGTCTTCGTTGTCACACTGTATAGGAGTAAGCAAAAGCCAATCAGCTTGGATTTCAAGGGGCCACAAAGAGCTTCTGGGCACTGATTTTCACAGAGCAAGGCTTCCTAGGGGACCGGCTCATCCACTTCTCTGGATAGCAGAGAGCGGTTAGAGCTGCGGCGTCCCTGGCATGGTTCTTAGTCAGCTCTTCAGTGAATAAGGATGAAATATGTCACTTCTACTATTGATTGAGGGAGAAGCATGGTGTCCTCATTAAAAATTTGGGAGAGAACATATTTTTTGAATTGCTAGAGCACACATGAACTTGCAAGAGAAAGAGAGAAGAGGGAGAGAAGAGGCAGAGAAAGAGAGGGGAAGACAGTACTGCCCCATGGGGTATAGTCACACCACAATCCCTCCTCCTCCATTTCTTCATCCTGTCAGGATTTTGGGCACATACACACATGTGCCCAGCGTGTTTTTCAAGCTGTTGGGGCTGGGATTCAAACCATAGCTGGTCATGTGGGATCTGGCTTCCTTAACTACGAGGCTGTAGGGTGGCATGGGAAGGAACATCCTGAATTATGAGAACTTCTCCATCATCAGTAGCCTGGCATTTAGCCCTCCAAAGCAGACCTGTTTTGATTTCACACTGTAGCTTCAGTATCACTCAACCTTGGCATTTCTTAGCATCAAATAAGGTATAAGAAGCATGTGCTCCCAGGTTTCATGCAGACACGGCAACGGTGAGCTTGGAAATTCATGCCTTTTGCGAACTGCAAGCACGGGTTGTTACTTCTTGGTGCCTGAGTTCTACTGGTCGCCAGAAAAGTCATGATGCATTTTTTGCATAGAAGAACAGACAACTACACATGACTTTTCTGACAACCAATAGCTCACAATTCCTATTCTGTGACATTTCAGAATCCTACTCTTTTATAAAGCAGAACTTTAACTGGATTCCAATTGCCAAGGTTGTGTTTCACTTTTGGCACGTACTAGGGTACGATGCAACTGTACTCTACAAAGCTCCATTTTTGTGAGAGAGCCGGAGCCCAGTACAGCATCTTCAGTGTCTGCAGCATTTTCCAGAAGGTACATGCCTGCACCAAAGAGGGAGAGACTGACCTCTCTCTAGCTGGGTTGTCACAGAGCCTCTGTCTCAGGGAGCCCCAGATGTTCACACTGCAATGTGCTCCCCTGGAGAGCCCAGCCAAAGCTTTGAGTTCTCAGTGCTCTCTGCTGGGTGAGACTCAGCACCTTGGACAATCAGGACTATGGGATCCCACCTCCAGCACCCAGGACTGGGGTCTTATCATCCCAGAAAGCTGAGTGAAGGGTACTGTGAAAATGTTCTTTCACGTCTCTTGCGTCGGTGCTTAAGGATGATTCATTAGATTTTATAAATACAGCCAGGTGTCAGGCTTAGCATAAATGAAGTTTTGTAAGATAAAATTAAGAAGCCCATAAATTGGAACGGCCGGCCCCCCTCCGGGGGCCCCACGGCCGGGGGCTCCCGCCCCTGCGCAGCTGCGGCCCAACGGCCGGCACCCCTCCGGGGGCCGGCCTCCCTGGCCTCTCCAGCGCTGGATGTCCCAGAGGCCGAAAACAAGGTTGAAGAACTTGCAACTTGAGAAGATGATAGCTACCAGCCCTGCATTACCTCAGGGGAAAACAAGAACTACTCTGCCATTCTTAAGGAAGCCAGATACCCAAGGACAACTCACACTGCAGATCCCCACAACACCATTCCTGGTAACTACAAGATGACTGCTGTGCCGCATCAGCTGATAATCATCCCTGCGTACCAGAACTGCTTTCCTGAAACTGCACTCCCTGGAGACTCACCTACACTTGTGGATCTGCAGGAGACCCTCCCTTAATCCAACCCTGAGTGGAGTTTATGCTCCCTATTGCCAAAAACTTTATGAGCTGATGGTTGGAACTCGTGGCCTCTCTCCCTTTACTTGTATGTATCACTTTTTCAGTAACTCTTCTGGAAGACAACTGTATATAGCAGGGATATTGTAATGGGAGAGTGAGACAGGGCAGAGGGACAAACATAGGAAAAAAAAATTAGTATGCTCTTTTTACCCAATGGGGTTTAGGCCTAAAGTCAGACTTGAGTTCATGTAGAGGCATGTGTCAGCTGTGATAACTATTGGAGAGACTTAGACTAATTAAGATCACTGACAGATCATTTGGGGAGGGGTGAGGCACGGAGGGCAATCGGGGATGACAGGGACAATGTGGGAGGAGGATGGGTCATAACAGAGGGAGGGGGATGGGGAATCTAGGATGGCAAAACAAAAGGCAAGGTATGCAGGACACAAGAATTGGGAAATTATTTGCTGAGAACATATATGTTGACGTGCTTGATTGAGCCAATGCACAGTGTATTTTGGATGGAAAATTCATATGTGTGTTGTGATGAGAAAAAAAAATTTATAATAAAAAACAAAGTATAAAAAAAAAAAAAAGGAGGGAGAAGAGGATAAAGACAGCAGTGAACAATAGAGAGGCAGGATGTTAATGAGAAATAGATATGGTTTATTACCTGTTGATGATGACATGTATAGTATTCTCAACTGAACCGGTCTGGAAAGTATTTCATGATGGGTGAAGTCTTTTTAATAAGCAAAATGAGAAATAGTGATTGACTGTTTAAAAAAATTATAATAATAATTATTGGGAAAAGCATGGAAAAGACATTGAATGATAAAGCGGGGAGATTGATGTCTCTGTATTGACTGATATGCATGGCATTCCCTTTTGAAAAAGCAATGGAAGTCAATGTAAAGTTATATGTAATCCAATGTAATATAAAGAAGATTATGATGATAATAAAAAAAAAAGATAATCTGAAAAAAAAACCAATACATTAAAAATACCTATTTGATGACTGCAATAAGCTATATAGCCCCAGCTAGGTGCTACTTTATAGTATGTTCAGTCTCCTCACTGAGGTTTATGCCTAAAGTCAGACTTGTGTTCATGGATATGTATATATCAGCTGTGCTTGCTATTGAAAAGATTTAGATTAATTAAGATCTTTAGTGCATCAATAAAACGTGGGCGGAGAAAGGCATAGAAAGCAACCATAGGTACCAGACACAGTGTGGGAGGAGGGTGGGAGATGGCAGAGGGTGAGAGATAGGGAATCAAGGTTGGGAAAAAAAAGCAAAATGTACCGGAAACAAGAAATGGAAAATTATTTGTTGACGAAAGCACATATGTTGATGTGCTTGATTGAGCCATATACAGTGTATTCTGGATGGAAAATCTCATTTTGTATGCTATAATGATGTATAGTAAATGAATGTAAATAAATAAATTTAAAGAAAAAAAAAAAGTCCATAAATAATACAAATACTTAAATACAGAATATTATGGGTCATATGCATCTGCCTACACAGCTATACATACTCCAGTCTACCTATGTATTTATCAAAGATTATCTCTACATATTCTTACATATCTATATCTCTATCTATCTATATCTATATATGTTGCCATCTGCCTGTCCAGTTACCCATCAATCGATCAGAGGTAAAATCCACAGGAACCCCAGATGAATTGATTCATTCGTTCGTTTGATAAAAATTGAGCACCAACAAGTAATGAGGAAGGCAGGGTGCCCAGAGGTAAAAAGGAGGAAAGAAATGAGCTAACGTATCACTGATCTGTAGTTGGGATATACTGTGTGACCCTGGTAATGTTCCTGCCAGGGGAAGAAACCGAAGTTCGGGGAAGGGCAGGTCACCTGGGGGGCAGGGCCACCTACATAGTTTTCTGAGTCCAGTACAAAATGAAAGTGCTGAGCTTCTTGTTCAAAAAGCAAGGAAAGGGGCAGGCAGGTGGTGTGGTGGTTAAGGTGCTGGACTCTGGCATGACAGACCATGATTTGAGTCTTGGACCTGGCAGCTTGCTTTCTCACTTTCCCTCTCTGTTTCTCTTTGCTCAAATTAAAAAAAAAAAATAGTAAATAAAAAAATGAAATAATTCTAAAACAAAAAGTAAGAAAAGAGTAATACTACTAAGTACCCAAACAGCGAACATGTTTCTTTCTTTGCAGTCTCTCTCTGTTGGCCTGTCATGGTGGAATTTTTCTTTTAAGATTTATTTTCATGTTATTTGATCACTGTTACTGTTTTTAATTTGCTATAGGGCACACATGATCACCAGAGACAGACGGAAAGAAAGTGAGAAAGCAAATGAGCGAGATCTGGGACTAAACCCATGGTTGGTCATGAAGGAGTCTAGGGCCCTAACCATTGCGCCACCTGCTGGCCCCTGTGGCGGTATTTATTTGCTATTTTGTGCCTTGCTCCTTTGGGCCTGGGGATACCTGGGCAGTGAGGATAGACTCTCAGATGCAAGGCTGCCCTGGGATGAGGTGCATGTGCTGCCCGCCAGCAATGTGGCCAGTTTGGGAGGAGAACCCAGTCAGGCTTTGATCTTTCCCAAAGCCCATCCCCAATCTACCTTGAATGGGCAACCGCCTAGGATTGGGGTCGGGTGAGATGGGACCTGACCTCAACCCTTCTCATGCATGTGCCTGGACTCCTGGGGATGAGGGCAGCAGTGGTCTCTGGGCTGAGTTAGGAGTGGGAGACACTAGGGGGCCCAAGAGCAGGAAGAACCTATGCTTCAGAAACAGATGGGAGGTACACTGCCCACGACGCAGAGCGCTGCCTGCCCGTGCAGAGGCTCCATCACTTACCACACACAAACTCAAAGACAAAATGAACAATTTCAAGATGGCAGCCATAAGCAGTGATCTCTAAGGGAGTCCATGAAGCCGGCCCTGAGGCACATGGTAAAGAGATCTAAGGTCAGGTCAGACTGCTGTCAAAGTCCCCACTTCCTAGTATGTTTGAACAGCTTCAGGGCAGGAGGATCAACCATGGAGGGTCATGAAGGTTAACAGCCAGTGGCAAGTGGAAGCTGAGCTGGGGGTCTCTGCAAAATTGCTTTTGCATATATACCCAGAGAGAAGGCAAATAGCTGCCCCTCCTTTATTTTTTCACGTTTATTTCTTCTATGAGTGACACACACTCTTGCACATACCCCAATAGTGGCACAGTCTTCATACTGTGATCTACCCCCAGACTCAGCTGGCTCTGATCATGAGCATGTGCACCTGTGAGTGCAGGGAAGGCTCTAGATGGGAGCCAGCATGTCCCCATGGGGGTCAGCCTTGCAGAGTGGCCACTGCTACACCACTGGCCCTGATGGCTGCCTTTGGAAGATAATGTATTTCTCTTCATATACTTTCCTGCAAGGAGTTCAAATTCTTTACAGGGATAAGGTATTTAAAAGTACTATGTGGTGGGACCAGCAGTTAACATATTGGCTATGTCACTGGACTCCCATGTGGTCAGCTGCGGTTTGAGTCCTGGACCCGGCAGCTTAAAAACTCATGCCCGGCATTTGTGTGTGTGTACCCAAGATCCTGAGAGGAGAATGGAGGAGAAGGGATTGCGGCGTGGCTATCCCTGCTGGGGAGGTGATTTCTTGCTTTCTATCTCTCTATCTCTCTCTGTCTCTCTGATGAGCACACGTGCCCTATAGCAAAAATCCCTCCAAAAAAAGGAAAAAAAGTGTACTGTGTGGGGATCAGCAGTGGGCGTAATGGCTATGTCGCTGGACTCCCACGTAGTTGACTCCCGTTAGAGTCCTGGACCTGGTGACTTAAACTCACGCCAGGCGCGTGTGCATGTGTGCCCAAGATCCCGAGACAAGAATGGAAGAATGGAGGAGAAGGGATTGCAGCGTGGCCATCCCTCCAGGGGGTGATTTCTTGCTTTCTGTCTCTCTCTGTCTTTCTGGCAAGCTCATGCACCCTATAGCAAAAACCTCTCAGTTAGCGTAATGGCTATGTCGCTGGACTCCCACGTAGTCGACCGCGGTTCATGTCCCGGACCCGGTGACTTAAAACTCACGCCGGGCGCGTGTGCGTGCGTGCCCAAGATCCCGAGAGGAGAATGGAGGAGAAGGGATTGCGGCGTGACCATCCCCCCTGGGGGGTGATTTCTCGCTTTCTGTCTCTATGTCTCTCTCTGTCTGTCTGGTGAGCACACGCACCCTGCAGTGAAAATCTCTCCCCCCCCCCAAAAAAAAAGGGACTATATTAAAAAATACAGTCTTTTGACCTTCAGAATAAATTTTTCTGGTGACAGATGCCCTTTAGAGCAGGAAGATGACTGGCACAGGAAGGAGACTACGTGCCTTTTCATCACATATCAGAGTGAGGAGTATGCGCACCTTTGCAAGGAAAAGGCGATAAACCCTACTTTTGGTTTCCCTTTTAATAAAAGATCTGAAATATCTGTAAAAAACATGTGTTCAGTCTAACTTTTCTACTACAGACCAAACTGCCCTTTAAAAACTGGAAAATGCTACAGACACCTCAGGTTGACTTCTTGCTGCGAGACTCTGGAGTGAGGCAGCCTGGGTTCAGTCCTGGCTGTGCGCCTTACTGACCTATGTGATCTTGAGCGAGTCATTCTAGGCCCTCCGAGCCTGAGTTCCCTCACCTATGAAATGGGTATGACAACTGGAACTTGATGCCGCGTAAAGTTGCAAGGACTAGATGATTGAACACACCTAAGGTGCTTAGAATAGCACCTATTGTTACTAACCGACTTTGTCCTACATTTGCAACCATTCGTGAGTTTTGCAATTTTTGGCCAGTCATCTGTTACATTTTCCACCACGGTCCAAATTCAATTTTTTTAAAGTAGTTTTTTGATATAAGGCATGTATGCTTACCAGACAGAGACAGAGAGAGGGAAAGTGAGAAGGCACCCCCAGGAGGAATTGCCAGGCCACAGTTCCTTCTCCTCCATTTTCCTCTTGGGATTTTTGGGGGCACACTCATGCCTAGTGTGTTGATCCAGCTGCAGGGTCCAGGACTTTAACTGTGCAGCTGGCCAAGTCCGATCAGCTGCCTTAACACCATGCTGCCTTTTGGCCCCAGATTACATTTGAAACAATAAGTTAATTTTTTAAGACAGGACCCGTGTTGCTGTCCTCATGCCTCTGTCTCCTAGGTAGGACCACAGGCACGGACTACCATACCTGGGCATTTTGTTTGGACAGGGTCTCGCCATTGGCCAGGCTGGCCTCAAGCTCGCGATCTTCCTCTCGGCCTCCACTAGTAGCTGAGATTACAGGCACATGCCACCACTCCAGAATTTTAGCGTGGACCAGAACGGACCCAAATCTTATGCGTTGTCCCGGTGTGCGGAGCATGGTGTCTTAGGAACCTGTGCCACAAGGCTGGGCCCACATTACTTTTGAAGATATAGTAACAGAAGGAACAAGTCCCCACAATGGGCTTTACTTCATGCTTATGGTATTTCCCTGCGCAAAAACCTTCAAAACTGGCAGAACATCCAGCGTCTACTGCCAATGGTGTCCCTAGGGCCCCCCCAGACCTCTCACTCCCTGGCCTTGCCTGTTCTACCTGCTCTTCTCTTCTGGTGCCACTTCATTCTCGAGCCTTTGGGGATTTCAATTTCCTTCCTCCCCAGAGCTCAGTTCCCAGACCCTCCCTGCCAGGAAGCCCTCCCTGATAACATACCAGTGGAGCTACAGCTGCTGGCTGTCATGCTGCAGGCTGTGCTGGGCCTCAGGGCCTCTGTATTCCTCTTTCATTCTAGTCACAGCCTTAGAGTCCGGGAGGCCATTGGCTTGGGTGGGAGTGTTAGTGTCCCACCACCAACATCACACTACCTCTCCCAGCAAAGAATGGGATCACCGTGTGCTTAGCTGTCTCACCAGCCCAGTACTTAGCTTAGGCCAGCACACTCCATAAAGACTTTCTGGGTGACTATTTCCTGTGTGACTTGAAGTGGAACAGGGCTTAATTATCTATAATTACAAAATGCAAATAAGGCATTTCATAGGTTCTGTTTTTAACTGAGATAATATGTGAAGGATCTTCAAAAAGTTGGTGAAAAAGTACATTATGACAAAACTATGCATGGATTTATCATTTGCTTGCAACACAATAAAGTCATCCTTAAATTCCATTTTCTCTCTTTTCACTTGAAAATAACTGTAGAAAATTATAATTAATTATGATTTCTGGTTTACATACAATCTTATGGCTTTTTAAGGCGTACAGACAGTGCATAACAATCAGATCCAAGGTATATTCATAGCAATCTTACTTTCATTTTTCCATGGACCTTTTGAAGTCCCCTCCTATGTCAGGTACTTACAAGGACGTCTGGTGCAAACAAAGTACCATGCACGTTTGGAAGGTAAGGACGCACGAACTCCAGTGCCCCTCCAGGGCAGACCAGCAGCCTACCTGTGCTCACACTTATAGGAAGGCCCTCCCCACTGCGGGGCCCTCTGCCCCAGGCCTACCTTGCGTTTCCTCTTGGATTTTGGCAAAGTCTTTTCAGGCGGTGTGTCCGATGTGTGGCTTGGGGGTACGCCCTCAGCGTCCTTTGCAGCAGGAGTACTCAAGACTCCTGGCTCCTGGGGCAGGTGTTCTGGGATTCTGGACAGGAGGGTCAGGTCGATTTTGACCCAGAGAGACCTGACCTCGTCACTGTCCTTCAGAGGGGAGAGAAGTTCGTTCCGACCAAAGGGGACCAGCGTGTAGAACTGCTCCTCCAGCTCCTTGGCGATGTCACTGGTGGTCCTGGCGTTGATAGAGCCTACAGGGGCCCGAGGGCCACCGCCACTGCTGATGCTGCTGGAGGCATCCTTCAGTCTCTGGTCTCCCCCGGAGGAGGCAGCGGTGGCCACGGTCTGGGCTTTGGACAGTGGGTACTCCTCCTGCTCTGATTCCAGATCCGAGTCCGAGGAGGAGGATGAAGACGAGGACTCTGTCTCAATGAACTCCTTGGATTTGGGGACGATCCTGCTCAGCCCCCGAGTGCGGCGCTTCTCGCAGGCCACCGAGGAGGAGCGCAGCTCCTTGCGGTGACTCGTTCTGTTGTTGCCACAGGGCTTGGTTTTGGTGGGCTCTGGGGGAACCACAACGCTCGCCCCGAGTGCGTCGGTGCCGATCTCCGGGCAGGCGCGGGGGCGCTCTCCCCTGGCGCGCCGGGCAGCGCGGGTGGCGGGGGGGCGGCGGCGCTCACAGCCACGGCCGCGGGCGGGGACTTCTGCTTCACACCCTTGCTCCCCGGGGCCTTGTTCGCTGTCCTCGGCCTCTGCTCCTCCTTGCAGGCGCTCTTGAGCTCCTTCTCTCTCAGGCTGGCTGGGCAAACGTCGGGAAGTTTCCCACCGTCTTGCACTTCGTCTTTAGCTGGGGGATAGTACTGAGTGCTCTCCGGCCCGTGGCTTTCATTCTGGATCAAAATAGGAGGCTTGTGGGGATTAACTTTGTTTAGCAATTTATCCAGCTGCCACTTGTTGGAAGATGCCGGCTCAGCCTGAAAGCAGAAAACCCAGGTCAAACAACATCTCATTTCAGCCCGGCTTAAGAGGGGCTTGGCTGTTTTATCACTACGGCAGCTCTGGGTCTAAGAGCAGAAGCGATGGACTCCAGGCAGGGGCTGAGGTGTGCCTAGCAAACCAGGAGAGACGCTGAAGACGACTGGACAGGGCTGCCCCCACTCACCTGTGCTAGGAAAAAGGTCAGCATGAAAGTCTGTAAGTCTAGCGGAAAAGTAAGGGGTGGGACCGCACTGAGCCTCCTTGGAACCCATTTCTAGCACTTCCAAGTATCACACCATGCATATTTAAAAAAAAATAATTATACCTATATGTATTTTTATAATTATACCTACAGACCTGAACTTGAGATTCCACGAAATTTACCTGGGGAAGAGTTTGGAGGGCCTCAGCAAGCAGGAAAGACTTCAAATTTCCTCCTAAATTTGTAAGACTTAAAATTTAGGAGGAAACCTGAAGAGGGGGCAGAGGGGAGTCTATAATCTCAAAGACCATGTAGTTACGTGATGAAGGCAGACAGGGCAGTAGTTAAGAGGGGGGGCAATGACCTGGGGCGGATGGCTTGTTAGCACTGAATGCTCCCATGCCAGAGGGACTTCACTGCAGGACTTGATCAGTCCATCCTCAACCTGCTTCCCCTGCACTTGGCCAAGATGTTCCAGACACAGAAGGGATGAAGAAACCTTTCCTGCAAACAGTTTTGACTAGTTAGAACCAAACGTGGATGTAAAGGTTTTCATTTTGGCTGGCAGATTAACTCTGGGGGTGTGGGAAAGAGGTCAGAGAATACCCTGAAATAGAGCGGCCAGTGTAGTAAAGATGCTTTTTGTTTGACTTTGTTTTCTGGAAGAGGTCACAATTTTCAGTTGAGTCTCTAAGGATCTATGTCTCAGGAAAGGTTAAGAGCCAATGACCTTTACATGGAGTAAAGGTTGATTTCTTAATATTACTAAAAGTCCATCTATCCAGCCTTCCGACCATGAAGAGCAAAGAAGTATATTAAGAAGTATAGAACTGGAGCTAGAGGGCTCCCACTTTGGAGAATTTGGGGCTTGGGGACAGTACAACAGCCAGGATCTAAGAGGATGAGAAGGACTGGGTCTTAGACACAGGGTCTAGGCTGAGTCTGGAGGAGTGTGGGGTAGTGCTCGTGCAGATGAGAAGCCTCTAAGGGGCCAGAGAGGGCTGGGGCTAAGAGGCACAGACTGCATAGTTGGGGGGTCAGGCAACCACGGCTATGGTGGGGACTGTGGACATCTTGCTGGTTGCCTACAAACAGATGAGACCAACTATACTTCATGGAGGAGCAGCACAGGGTGTCCAATGACACTGAAGGGCAAAAAACTTTCAGTGGAGGCTGGAACGGGGAAATTTCAGTGGAGGCCAGAATGAGGACATTTCAGTGGGCTCTGAGGATGGAGAAGTTTCGTCCTAGAACACAGGGGTGGAAGGGGAGACCCTTGTGGCTCTGACAGGGGGGTCTGGCCTCCCCCCACCCCCAAATTTATTTTATTTCTTCTGAGAAAATGAGAGAGAAAGAAAATCCCCCAAAGTGTCTTGCCATACTACAATCCTCCCCAGCCAGAATCATGGGTCTACACAAGCCCACTTGGAGTCAGGTCAACCTATGATCCAAACCCAGACCCTCCCTGTGGCTCCAGCAACTGTGCCATTGAGATTGGGGGAGGAAGGAGTCTGGGATTTGACTTGACTTTGTGCTTTGTTTTCATGCACATAAAACCCCAAAAGATACATTTTTTTTTTTTTTGGAGAGATTTTCACGGTAGGGCGCGTGCGCTCGCCAGACAGACAGAGAGAGACACAGAGACAGAAAGCGAGAAATCACCCCCCAGGGGGGATGGTCATGCCGCAATCCCTTCTCCTCCATTCTCTCGGGATCTTAGGCACGCACGCACACGCGCCCGGCGTGAGTTTTAAGCCACCGGGTCTGGGACACGAACCGCGGTCGACTACGTGGGAGTCCAGCGACATAGCCATTACGCTAACTGCTGGTTCCCAAGATACATTGTTTTGATGCCTCTGAACTGTTTGTGTAAATTCTGACACTGGTGTATTTTGGATTTTGCAGAGAAAGAGAACAAGGGAAACCAATGCCAACAGAGCACAGCTGGTCCATGCTGCCATGGTAGATGGCTCCTGTGACCAGCGAAAGCAGAGGAGCAGGACATGGAACAGCTTCTTTGCCAAGGGAGAGCCCTCACCTTCCCATTTCTTTCAGTATGCGACCATTGGCAAGTCAGCGGCTGCTCCTGTGCCTCGGCTTCCCTAGACACACGGTACCCAGTAAGTGTGAGGACGCTGGAGGGGCTCTTGCAGAGAGGGTGCACACATTGGGAGGGGCACTAACACTTCTGTGGCCCAACTACCCTGTTTAACACTAGACCTGAGGACCAACAGGTGGCGTAGTGGTTAAGGTGGCAGACTCCCGCACAGCTGACCACAGTTCAAATCCTGGGCCCGGCTGCTAGAAAGTCAGTGTGGGTATGTGTGCGTGCATGCCAAAATCCTGAGAGGAGAATGGAGGAGAAGGGATTGCAGCATGGCCATCCCCTGAGGGGTGATTCTTATTTTTCCTCTGTCTGTCTCTCTCTGTCTCTTTCCAGTGAAGGCACGTGTCCTATGGCAAAAACCTTAAAAAACAAACAAAACACACACACACTAGATCTCCCTCACTGCCACTAGCTTGAGCCTTCCACAGCTTGTGCCTCTCATGTGAGAGAACACAGAAGCCTGCCTGTAGCCAAAACACAGCTGCACACGGGAGACTGGCACTATGACTTCCTAGTGGGAACATTAACAATGAAGGGCAGATTTGAATAAATTTAGTACAGGCCCATTGCCTGATGTATTTTAGGGTCATTTTTTTCTGCAATTCACAGCTGAAAAAATCGGTCTGAAGTACCATTTTCAACATATCACTAAACCACACTTGCTTTCTCAAGGATCTACAAAAACCTCTATTGCCTCTTAAACGAAATCCAAATCCCTCAGGCTGGTGTTCAAGGGCCCCCATCCTCTTGCAATCATCTTTCATTGCCAGAACACCCACAATATGCCTCCCACTTTACATATCTTATCGGATCGAATCTAATCTTTACAGATCAGAAATGTTTCCACCCTTCACTTGCAGATGAGGCTCAGGGACGTTGAGAGACACCCTTTGAACCGCATAGATACCAGGTTCCACCATGACTGAACTACTTGTCTATTAGGTGTAAAGACCACATCCGCTCCACTACTGTTTCCGCTCTTCGGCAGTCTCAGGAAAGGGGGGCCGTATTCCTTAGAGAAATGTTAGACTTCGACCTAAAAGGATACAATCAGGTCTGAGTTTTGGAGAAAGCATTCCTAACTCCCCAGACGACACCTGCCACTGTCTGTTACACTGTGCTGCGTGGTCTTTGACTGCTCCTGTGTATTTCACGTGCACATGCCTCATGTCTTCATCAAGGCCAAAGACATCTTTCAGGCCAGAGCCAGATCTGTGTCTTTTGTATTCTTTGCCTTGTCCCTGATAGGTCACAGAGACAGAGCGCTGTGACTCTACTGCGATTGAGAACGCCTCCCTGTGGCCTGTCACCCACATTGTATCACTTACTCCTTACAGCCACCTGACAGATTAGGCAGAGCAGGAATACGTGCTATTCTGGAGATGAAAAAATTGGGGATGGAGAAGCTGAAAAGAGAAAGAGTTGAGTGGCTGTGGAGGAGGAAACACTCGGGGCTTCAACTTCTTGTCCGCCGGTGTGTGGCTGGCCCTGGGCCACTTCCTGAGTTGTTCGTCAGAGCTTTTAGGCAGTGTTTTTGCTTGTTTCTTGGCTTGTTACTTTATATTTTCAGCCATGAGTCTCTTCCCTGACTAATCCTCCCTCTGACTCATGTACGAGAACCCCACAACCTACGTCAGTGCCTTGTTCATCTCCATCCCTCATACCGCCCACTGCCATGGGCCCAGGATGGCTCATTAAGGAGAAACTTATTGCATCAATGAGCAATTCCCATTATGTTTATTCTGCCTTGGTTTTTGATTGCCACCGTTGAGAGAGAGAGGGGGGGGGAGAGAGAGAGAGAGAGAGAGAGAGAGAGAGAGAGAGAGAGAGAGAGAGAAAGAGAGAGAAAGCACCCTCCAATAGGACGTGTTCACACTGCAGTTCCTTCTTCTCCGTTTCTCCATCCTGTTGAGATTTTAGACATGCAAGCACACATGCCCTGTGTGGTTTTCAAGCTACCAGGGCTGGGATTCGCACTGTGATCTGCCATATGGGATCTGGCTCCCTTAATCACTTGGCTACAGGGCTGGCCCTCTACTGCTTTTTAAGAGTAATCTAGGGCTACAACTTCCAAAATGTATTGTCCCCATGGTCAGATAAATTTGGGAAATGCCTCAGTGGAATCAGAGTTTACAGAGCCATAGAAGGGCAAGGTGGTGCTCTATGTAAAAACACGGGGTAACCTAACCTAATTTGTCCCAGAACTCCTCAAAACTATGTGATCAGGCTCCTTCCCTCTCCCCCCCTCCCCCACACACAATGTGTATTACTTGGGCAACGCTGGACAGGCTTTGTGTGCTGGTGTGGTTGTGCAAGCTGAGTGGAGAGGCAGCTTCCCCCGCTAGAGCTCTGGCATGAGAGGACGTACACTGCCAGGAATAAAGGTAAAACTCAAGTGAAAAAAATTAGTCCAGGACCAGAAATGTCAAGTCATGGAGGGGAAATTGGCAGCCATGGACATATAGAGGCTCTTCACAGAGCTCTTCCTTAGTTTGGGGCATTACTACACTATGGCACTTCAAGTACAATGAAGTGGCTTTCAACAACCACAGCCATATCAACAGTTCATATAAAACTGACCTGAGGGGGCCAGACTGTGGGATGGAAGTTAGGGTGGCTGAATCCCACACGGCCAACTACAGGGTTCAAATCTCAGGTCCGGAGGCTTAAGAAAAATGCCAAGTGCATGTGGCCAAAATCTTGAGAGGAGAATGGAGGAGAAGGGACTGTGGCTGACTATTCCCACTGGGGGATGATTTCTCTCTCTCTCTCTCTCTCTCTCTCTCTCTCTTTTGGGTGAGCACATGTGCCCTATAGAAAAACTAAAAAAACAAAAACAAAAACAAGAAACAGAGAAACACACAAAATCCAAAACAAAACGAACACAGCTGAGGGCCGGCTCAGTGGTGTAGCAGTAACGCTCTGCTAGGTCCATATGATCCTCAGATCATGAGTTTGGTTCCCCAGTTAGCTTTTAAGCACTGGGCATGCACCCAGGACCTTGCCTGGCTGGAAGGGCTGGTAAGGGATCATGATGTGACACCTTGTAGGAGGGTGCTTGTGTCTCTCTCTTACTTTCATAAAAATAAAAACAAACATTAAAAAATAAAAAATATAAAACAACCTCAGCTGAGCCCAGGTGGTTTTCCAAGTGCAGGCACATGAGCGGAGAATGCAGGTGCCTTGGAACGTCCCAAGTGATGTCTAGTCCCAGGTCAGAATGTGAGAGCTGGGGAATGAGGGTCAGAACAGTTTGCCTCAAAACAGCACAGCCCGGCCTGCATGGTGGACTGTGAGGTGTGTGGCTATTCATTGTTTTGCTATGAATAATATCACGTGGGGTGCAGGAAATGCAGTCTCCTGGCTCACTGTAGTGATCTGGGCCAACTTAGCCAGAGCATAATAGCGAGGCTGTGGAGGGCAAGCAGGGCCATGCCGCTTCCCACCTTCGGCATTTGCAGTCGGCAAACTCAGTTTCTTTGTAAAGGATGTAGGTCTGTATTAACCTTGGGAAGGATGTTAAAAGCACCTCGCTTTGATTCCAAAGAGGACCGTGCATGTCACTTGCACTTCTGCATTCCCTCTGCACAGAAAGGCAGGGTATGGAAAACCACATGTGGCCTCAGGTACCTTAACTTCCAGGGCTCCATTAGCAGATCATGCTCCCTCTTTAGTGAGGGGTCTCTGAGAGCTGCTGGAAGAAATGACAAGAGCCTCATCTTTCAGCCAGCAGTTCAAGCTCTGTAATGATCTCAATTCTTTAGGAAGGATCTGCTTAAAGCACTTCATAACTAGATTGCTCTTCGGCAAGGATTCAGCCAATTCCAGAGCTCTAGGTTTTGTATTTTGGCATGCAAATAAGACTCGGTGTTCATGAATTTAACCTCCATGAGAAGGGCCTGGACAGGGTGGTCTTCACTGACATTAACGCCTTTTAACCCATCTCCTGTGTGCAGTTCTTGGAGGGTTATTTCTTATAACGAAATACGCTGTAGTTTCTCAACAGATTATGGCATAGAGAGGCTCTAAAGAAGCCTGTCTAACTCCTTTATTTAACTCTTGTTATTTTTCTCTCTCTCTGTGTGTGTGTGTGATGTTTTTGCCTTTTTTTAGACAGGTCTTGCTATGTAGAGACCCCTGCCTCATCCCCCTGAGCAGCTGGGACCACAGGTCTCCACCATCACACTTGTTTTTTTTGGGGTGGGCCAGGAATTGAACCTGAGCCTCTCATGTGGCTTCAGCCTGACAGAGCAGTGTCCAGAATGCTACTGTGGCTGGACAAACTCGTATACCTTTTAGTTTCAAACCACCCCATTAGAAAGTTACTTCTATGCGATGTGGATGTCTTCTATCATAATTCCTATATTCTAGAGCACCATGCCTATGGCTGACACTCAATAATTAGTTGTTGAATCGACACTGAATGAATGAATACAATTATGAAGCAGGAACAGTAATTTAGTTTCTGGGAAGTGCCAGGTTTATAGCCATCTTTTTTTTTTTTCTTTTTTTAAAGATTTTTACCATAGGGTGCATGCACTTGCCAGAGAGAGACAGTGAGAAAGATTGAGAAATCAGCCCTAAGGAGGGATGGCCATGCCACAATCCTGTCTCCTCCATTCTCCTCCTAGGATTTTTGGCATGCATGCACACACACCTGGCATGATTTTCAGGCCACAAAATCCAGGACTTTAACCACAGTCGGTCATGTGGGAGTCTGGCACCTTAACCACCACACCACCTGCTGGCCCCCACGTATGGTTTTTATAGGTTAATGCTGCCAAGGGCCTTCCTCTCACATAGAGACAGATGGTGGCAGAGACAGGAACCCACGTACTGAGAGCTGGCTTATTTCAGGAGGAATGGGGAGAGAATGGTGCTAACGAGGAATAGAAGACTGGGAGGAAGGACCGTTTTCCCAGTTGCTAAGTGCTCCTGCAGAAAGCCTCAGCCTCCTGAGAAGAGGCCTGAGCGGGAGAAACCTGAGGAAGTTAGTGACTCTATGACCTTGAGATGGAAACATGACCACATTCGGGTGTGGCAACGTCCAGGTTTGGGTGCAGAGCCGGAAAAACGTGCTGTTCTGGCCATGAAGGCACTCTTCTCCCAGCGCTACGGTGTGTGTATGCAGGTTGGTTTCATGTCAGAGCTCATCTAGAAATGTGGGCTCCCAAATGGTACAGCGGGTTGTAAGTAAAAAATTAAACCCCATGAGCCATGGTCATGTCAAATATTGAAACATGCAAGAAGAAACCGTTTCATTCCTTCTTTACACATCAAAGTCTATCCTTCTAGCTCCACAGACTTGAGAAGTTTCTCTCAGCCCTTTCCCAAGAATCTCTGTGCTCTGAATTACTATTTAATTTTCCCCTTTCCACTTGCAAGTGGAAATAGCAATGGTTTTTATTGGTACCTTATAATGTTTTTATATGAGGCATCTAAATCTTCCACATAGATACTCATCACAGCTATAAAACGTTTCATTATTATTTGTAGGTTGATGCTAATTTTTCTTTTTTTATTTTCGCAAAGAAAACATGGTTTAAGAAGGTTTTATTAATATTTACAGCCCTCGATCTTCTGATCTGTGACAAACTGCAAAAAGGTAAGATTCTCCCCAAGTCTAATCCATAAAACCTTCTTCGCGTGATTTATGGGCAGTCACACCTCCCAGGCAGTGAACTTCCTGGTCTAGTTATTGCCTCGGCCGACCCCGAGGGAGACCCCATCCATAGGTTATTTCCTGCCAGTGATGTTTACAGCATACCTTGGAAGTTTCTGGAAGTCAAGACAGAGACTTTTGGGCAATGAAAGATGACGTGCTGTGCTTCAGAGAAAGCTGTGCAGTTACGAGGATGTGAGGATTGCAGAGTGGGGACAAGGTGGAGCCCAAAGGTCGCCAGGCTCCTGTCCAGCAGGGGGTGAGGGGCTGTGAGAGGGAGGAAGAAAGGCGGGTGTGTGAGAGCCAGGGGCGCCAAGACCCACAGAGAGGGCGGCTTACCTCGGGGCTGGAGAAGTGGGGGGGCTTGCTGCCCTCGCTCTCGCTAGAACTGCTCTCAGTCTCCGAGTCAGATCCAGAGCTGCTCTCTGAGTCGCTGGAGCTGCTGCTGCTGCTGCTGCTGCCGCTGCTGCTGCCCTTGCAGGAAGGCACGGAGGCTCTGCAGGTGGGCGGTGGGACCACGGTGCTGCCAGTCCGCCAGGCCCCCCCGAGAATGAGAGGGAAGGAAAGCCAAGTGAGCAAACGGGAGAACACCAGCATGCTGTCACACAACCGGAGGAGAGGAGGCACACCATCTGGACATCTGTCAGCCATGACCTGGGCACTCACGGAGCCATCACCAAGGTCAAAAGCATCCTAGTAGTTAACAAAAATTATATATAAAATAATATTGGGCATGCAAGTTGGGGCCTCTTGGCAGCTGGGCACCTGTTATTTGCATAGCTTTTTTTAGAAGGGAAGGTGGTGTAATAACCTGAACAGCCATTTAAAAAAATATTTATATATTTAAAAATTATTATTCATACATTCCATCACTATACATCATTTAGATTGTGAAGAGACTTTACTCAGCATGATATACACCTCAGTCCAGCCCAGCTGAGACCACCTGCTTTTCCAGGACTGGGTTTTCAAATGCATGTCCCAATCCGATCATCTGCAAAAATGCAAGGAACTCCAAAAAGCTTGAAATACCAGGAGACAGAATTAAAGTCTGAGTTTATTTTGGAGCAAACATTTTTTTTGAAGTCCATGCATAGTTTTTAACATAATATGCCTTTTTCACAAAATTTTGGAGACCCTTGGTATTTTGCAAAGTGTGAATAAGGACTTTTTTTTTTTTGCTCTGGAAAAAAATGCAGGGATTGGGAAGAGGGTTGTCAGGAAAGGCACAGAGTTCTGCTCTGAGCTTCCATGGCCTTCTGGAAGTCTCCAGAGACTATGGGACAGTCAAAATGGAAGTCCGGCCTCTTCCCCTTTCCTGTCCTGTGAAGCACTCTGGCTGCTACAGGAGCTGCCGTGTTGTACAAACAATAACCTGCCTTTGAGCTCTTTGCTAAAAACCTGAAGATCCCTTGCTGACACTACAGTCCACTCCTAGCATAGCGGCAGACAGGAACAACATTTCAAATTTACCCTTGATGTTTCCATCTGCCCTGAAAGGTGCCATAAAGTCATTACATATTCAAAGACAACAGGAAAAAAAAAATCAATCAATTCTTTCCAATGGTAATTAACTACAAAAATTAAAAGAGCACACATCCACCCAAAAAAGTGAGCCAAAAAGAAACTTTCAGTACTCACATAATATTCAACATCTTCTCAGTCCTTTACTAACTGAATTGAAACACACCTGAATGTGTTCTTTTGAGGTCAAGTCTAAACCCAGAAAATGCTGGTCACTTTTTTATGTTTAGTCAGCAAACATCTGCTTGCTACCTCCAGCTGTGACTACTGCTTCAAGGACTGAGCACTTGTGAAGGCCAGGGGCCAGAGAGCGTGTTCAAGTGCAAACAGCCTGGACAAGGTAAAGGGCCCTTTTCACCCACCCCTTAAATCTTTGACAAAGGCTTTGCCCAAGGGCGCACTCTCATAAATCCTGAGTATGGGGATGGCAAGGGGGGGAATATTCATTGGAGCCTTGCTTCTCTTGTAAAAACCACAAGACACAAAAGTATCTTGCAGGGAATTGGAAAATAAAGCATCTTTTTGAACAGCAGGGTTAGGGGAAACCAGAGTCTGGATATAATCTTCCCCAGTGGTTTTCATTTCTTCCAGCAATGTCACGGTCCATACCAAGTGTCTGACAAAATTCTTCAACATCATGCAACATCTGCATGTCCATGCTATGCCTGAGGTGAAGTGATTCCTTTTCCAGCCTCGCATTTGTGTCTGGTATTGAATCTTGAGACTGAGTCGGGGAAGGGATGGTTGGTGCTTCTAAGAACTTCCCTTACGAAGGAAAATATATCTTTCTTATTAGCCCAGTTGAGATGACAACTATCAACAGAATCAGTAGAGGGAATAAAAAAGAGGCTAAGGGTGGCAGATGGCATGGTGGTAAGACACTGGCCTCCCACATAGCTGACCATGGTTTGAGTCTCGGACCTGGTAGCTTACTTTCTCACTTTCCCCCTCTGTTTATCTGTCTCGTCTCTGGTCAAATTAAAAATAATAACAATAATAGTAATACACAGAATGAAATAATTCTTAAAAAAAAAGACTATTGGATTCTGATCAAACATGAGCCTGTGGGATCAAGGTTAATAGTTTCCGATAGGCCCTCAAAATGCATGGGAAACACACACACACACAAACACACACACACACACACACACACACACACACACACACAAAACAACAAGAACAACCAAGCAAAACAACACATAGGTCCAAAGACTTCCTTGTTAAAAGAATGGTGGGACAGACAGAGAAGAAAAAGATGTGGCCTCCCTGCCATGCTCTGGAATGACATTTGACAAAGCCTGGGAGATGAAGATGAGGTAAAGAGCATTTGGGTTGGTTTTACGACACTCCATAGTTTTGATCACCGATCAGTACATTCCACCTGCTTTAATTCAAACCACAAAGAACACGCAATGCTGGTTTTGTGTGTGCCAGGGCTTCGTATGTACAGCAGAGGTGGTGATCTGTGTGGGACACCTTGTGGCTTATACCCCAAAGGGACTGCTATTTGAAAAGTAGCATTTTAATGTTTGGGAAAATGCCCATGAAAGTGACCACACTGCCTTCCTTTAACCGTTGTCCTACAGCGATGAAAGACGCTAAAGGAGAGCAAATCTCCAGTCTGAGCTGGACTGGCAGAAAAACCCAACACTATTGTTTTCTTTCCTTAAATTAGGAAATTCACTGAAAATGACAGTTTTATTTGCATTATTATTATTTGTTTTTGAAAGCTCTTAATACAGCTAAAAGAGCCAAGAATTTAGGTTTCTCTTCATGCTTTGCTTGAAGAGGTGGTGAAGCGCATCAGGATTGCATACATTCTTGTTTCGAAGGCTGGGTAGAGCATAAAGCTAGAGACAATGCGTGTCCAGGGGAGGGCGGCGTGGCTGGAAGGACTCTGGTGACTCCAGACGTGGGATCTAGTAACCATCTCCACCTCTAAGGAGGAGCTGCACTCGGCAGTCTGTGTGGGTCACCGGAAGGACAGATCATTCTAGCCTCAGGGTGAAGACTGCTCCTGCCATGAATGTGCGTGGCTCCTTTGTGTCAGCTGGGAAGGAGGTAAAATGAGGAATCTGGGACCACCATCCCTAATAAAAGGAGGGCTCAGGTAACCCAGGATGGCTCTTTGGAGTCACAGGATCCGAAAGATAGAAAGACATACTAAAAAGATCTTATTAAAGAAGACTTAAGGCTTTGTATATTTAAAATCGCAAACTGGAAATTTTAGTGCGCCCACTGGTTGTCATGGCTGCACACCAGAGATAATGAACTTGGTGGGATTTTTCCTGAGATGATCATGTGGACGGCTTGGGGTGATGACATGATGTCAATCTTCAGGATTCTAAAACCCACCAGGTGTTTGGACCCTACACCACTTCATGGACACGGTGTCACCGACAACAGACATGAGACGTGACTGAGATTATGGAGTAACAGCTGCGTGTCACCAAAGCTTAGGACAGTGCCTGGCCCGTGACGGGCATTCACAGGTGATTACTGAATGCAAATTCAATTAAAAACTGTTACGGGGTTAATGAGTTTTTAAAAAAGAGACTTCACCTTTCAAAAAGGGTACCATCTCTATTTCCCAATAAAAATATATTTAGTTAGATTTCGTCTCTTGTGCTCTTCTGGGTTTAAAACTTCATCCTTTCAGAGTATTTCTTTAAATGAACTCTGATTTTCATCTGCTATAATTTAAGCACTGTTCTCTTTTGAATGACTCACTTTTATCTATCTATCTATCTATCTATTTATTTATGTTTGCATACGCTTGCTGGAGAGAGACAGAGAGAAAGAAAGTGAAAAGTCACCCTAGTGGGGATGGTCATACCTCAATCCCTTCTCCTCCATTCTCCTATTGGGATTTTAGGCACACACACACATGCCCAGTGTAATCTTCAAGCCTCAGGGTCTGGAAATTGAACCATAGTTGGCCAGGTGGGAGTCCAGCACCTTAACCGCTATGCTACCTGCTGGACCCCTCATTTATTTACTTTTTGTATTCTGATTTCACAAAATGTTTTGCTGGTTCTGAGAGTGGTCAGGACCACATGCTCACACCTCTGACAGATGTCCATTTTTTTTCTACATGACCTGTTTGCTGTGTCCCTTCTTTTGGCTGCAGTGTCACATTCCTTTCAGAATACAGCCTGGGCTATACATGAGTACAGACCATAAAAGAAACAATCTGGAACCAAAATGACAAATCCACAATATCACAATCAGTGGTGCTCCTACCTGCCAGGTGCATTGTGGGGCCTGGATAAATACCTGAAGTTGTCCACAGTCTTTTTTTTTTTTTTTTTAAGAGGTTTTTGCTATAGGGCGTGTGGACTTCACCAGGAAGACAGAGAGAGACAGAGAGACAGAAAATGAGAATCACTCCCCGGGGGGATGGCCACACCACAATCCCTTCTCCTCCGTTCACCTCTCGGGATCTTGGGCACACACGCACATGCGTCCGGCGTGAGTTTAAGCCACTGGGTCTGGAACTCAAACTGTGGTTGACTACATGGGAGTCCAGCGACATAGCTATTATGCCAACTGCTGGTCCCGTCCACAATCTTTTAACTGACATGTAACTTGGAGCCGGACTCTGTGCCTGGCTGGCACTGTGTGGACAGCCGTGATGCCCGGCCTAGTGCCACACATCCTATGGGCATGCTGCCAGTGTGACTGCATGATGAGACACAGGTCCTGGGCACTTGTGCTCTGTAAGAACTCAGCAATGCTGGAGTTCCAAACTGTCACCTGTGCCCCAGCAGCCATACTCCAGCACTGACAGCATCTCTCCTGACATGAATTGATCTAAAACCATGACCACATTATGACAAGCAAAAATGCTAAAAGCTAGTTTGAGGGTTCCTTGCTGCTGGAGTTGCCTTCCTCTAAACAAAACGGAGAGGACTGTGGGTTCTAAACTGCGCTGTGTTGGTGTGCTCTGCAGTATCTCCAGAAACAGTTTTTCTGTAACGTCTGGCCTTTGAAGCTCCTCACTGTCTGGCCTCAATCTGATCCCTAGCTTCACTTCAATGGTCTCGCGCTAAACTTCAGCCATAATACATGTCTTGCCATTTCTACCCAACATGGAATAACATTCTGAGTGTCACCACAGTTTAGGCCAGTGCCTGGCCCGTGACAAGCATTCATAGGAGAGTTCGAATGAAAATTAAATAAAAAACTCTACTGCAGGTTAATGTGTCGGTTTAGTGCTTGATTCCTCTGCGCATGCTATTTTCTGTGCCAGAAAGTCCTTTCGCCCTTTCTTCTAGTTACTGTTACCTCCTACTCACTCTCCAGGACCGTGCTGCAATGGTACCCTATTCTGTAAAGTTTTCCTCCATCCCCCCACATAATTGATGTTTCCATCCCTGAGTTTCCCCAGGGCATGGCTCATTTCTTTCTCTCTCTCTTTTTATTTGCTAGAGGGCATGTGTACTCACCAGAGACAGAGAGGGGAGGGACGGGAGAAAGCAAGCACCCAGGATGGGGTGGTCACAGTGCAATCCCTTCTCCTCTGTTTCTACATTCGGTTGGGATTTTGGGCACACAGGCAAAAGTGCCCAGGTGCATATTTCAAACCACGGGGACTAGGATTCTAACCATGTGATTGGCCACATGGGGTCAATTCCCTTAATCATCAGGCCACAGGGCCAGCCTGCCCATTTCTCTATTGTAGCCCTTAGCGTACTAAGGATAGAAACGGTCTAATCTATCTATGTAATGTAGCTCCAGAGCTAGGAGAGAGGGTCTGGCATAAACAGATCCTCATTAACTTTTGACTCAATAAATAAAAGAAAAATGAATCTTGAGATTGTGTTAAATTTTAAGTCAATGTATTTTGTTATACTATGAAATAGCCCATGAGACACTCATATACACACATAAGTATTTTTTTTTTCTGTTGCTTTGGAGATGCCCATAATTTGATATAGCTGATAACTTTAGAGAGCTACCATCTGTTGGGGATTTTTCTGTGCAAAAAAATGTATCATGACTTTTCTGATGATCCAATACATAATAGCTGAAAACTGAAATCCTATGGGTGACAGGCAAACAGGACGAATAAGTGAAGTCTCTAGGCAGAAAAAGAATAAACCCTAACACATGATGATAAATGACAGTGAACCCCTGATTCTCAGTGGTCAAGGAGCCAGACTGGAGGGTCCCACAGGTCCAGTGCTGAGCCTCTGCCATGTGAAAGGAGAGCCCAGTATTATCAAATCTTTTGACTTTTCAGACAAAGCCCCAAGTCCCGATGTTTTTATCAAATCTCCTGATTTTAAAATAACTAATTTGAAGAGTTTAATAACTAACAATTCGATGTATTTTTAACAATGAACCACATCTGTGGGTCCGATGCAACCCGAGGAGCACAGAAACCCCTGATCTATGTCCTATTACTATACATTCAGAAAGTCTGGAATGACTCCATTTAGAAGACAGACACGAGGAGACCATAACTAGAAGTCTCCCCAGCTCAGGGATTTAGACTAGCAGGACCAGGGACAAATAAGTGGTTAACCAAATATTCTCATTCTCAGGCCACTTATTATTATTATTTTAAATTTCTATCTTGAAATCATTAGAAATACACAAGAATGACAAGAAATAGTACAGAGACGGTCCATGGACCCCTCTCCCAGTGTCTCCCAATCGTTGTATCTTGGGTAGCTACAGTAAAATACCATGATGGACCATGGTGTGTCTTGAGTGTCTTAGTACATTTTCTGGTGCTGTAAAAGGATGCCACAGACTGGGTAATTTATAAAGAAGAAAAATTTATTTCTCACATTTCTGGTTGGAAGTTCAAGAGCCTGGTGGTGGCATTTGGTAAGGTCACCTCATTGTGAACGTGTGGAAGGTGGAGGTGACAGCAGAAGACAGAGAGCACAAGTGGTGGACTCCCTTTTATAACAACCCATTTCTAGGATGATGAAATTAATGACCTCTTATTAGGCCACACCTACGAACACTGAGTTTCATTGTGGATAGAGTGTACAACACATATATTTGGAGGACACATTCAAATCACAGCAGTGCATATGCATCCTTTTATCATACGTGTAGATTCATGGAACCACCAACACAATTGAAATACAGAACTTTCCTATCACCATAAAGATTTCCCTTGTGTTGGGCAAGACAGGGCGTGGTGAAGGTAGCTGGATCCCACATGGCTGACTGCACGGTTTGAGTCCCAATTTGATGTCTTGGAAAACACATGGGGCATGTGTGTATGTGTACCCGAAATCCTTAGAAGAAAATAGAGGAGAAGGGATTGCAGTATGGCTATCCTACCAGGTGGTGCTTTCTTGCTTTCTCTCTCTCTCTGGTGAGTGCGCACACCCTACAGCTAATTAGGCAAACAACCAGAAGATCGCCTTGGTGTCGCATCACCCTTTAGAGTCACACCTGCATTTTTGCCCCCACCCATCCCCACCCTTTGACAACAACTAATCTGTTTTCCATACATAAAATTTTGTCATTTAAGAAAGTTATATAAATGGAATCATATAGTATGTGTTGTTTCCCTGCTTTCCTCTTTATTTAAAAATTTGCCAGAGGGCATGCATGGTCATTGGAGAGACAGGAAGGGGGTGAGAAAGCATCCCCCATGGAGGATGGTCCCACCACAACCCTTTCTCCTTCATCTCTTCCTCCCTTTGGGACTTGGGACATACACGTACATGCACCTGGTATGTTTCTCAAGCCACTGAGTCCTGAACTCACACCATATAGTTGGCCATGTGAGATCCAGCTTCCATAACCACCATGCCACAGGCTGGCCCTAGGATGTGTCCTTTTAAAACAAGATTTATACAGATGTAACTTACATACAGTATAATCTTTGGGATGGATTTCTTTCTCTGTCAACATGATGCCCGAAGACCCATCCAAGTTATTGAATATACAAATAGCTTGTTCATTTTTATTGCTAGACAGTATTCCATGGTATGGTTGTTTAACTATTCATCCACTGAGGGACATTATTCTTTCCAGTTTTTGGCTATTAAAAATAAGGCTGCTGGGACCAGTGTATTGTGTAACTGCTGTTGGACTTCCACAAAGTTGACTGTGGTATGAGACCCATACCTGGTGACTTAAAACTCACGCTGGGCACAGGCACATGTGCATGCATGCCCAAAATCCCAAGAGGAGACTGGAGGAGAAGGTATTGAAGCATGGCCATCCTCCCTGGGGGAGGTGACTTCTCACTTTCTGTCTCAGTCTCTCTGGTGAGTGTATGTGCCCTATAGCAAAAATCTCTCTAAACCCCTCCTTCCCCCCCAAAAAAAATGAAAATAAGGTTGCTATAAATATTTGCATATTGGTTTCTGTGTGTATATAAATGCCCATATTTCTGGGATAAATGCCAAGGAGTGTGATTCCTGCGTTGTATGATAAATGTATATTTTGTTTTTAAAGAAACAAACTACTTTAGTAGTTTTTGATTTCTGTATTTTTTTCAGCTCTGCTGCATACAAATTTATGTCTTCTTGGGAGATTGAGCCTTTTATCATTATATAAAGTCCTACTCAGTCCCTGGTAATTTTCTTTTCTCTGAAGTCTACTTTATCTTATACTAATACAGTCATTCTTTCTTTCTTTTGGTTAATGTTTTCGTGGTATATATTTTCTAACCTTTTACTTTTAACCTACCCGCCTATTATATTTACATTGAGTTTCTTATAGACAACATATAATTGGATTATGGTTTTTTTTTCAGTCTTCCCTAACAACCTCTTTTAATTAATTAGTGATTTTAGGCCTTTTATACTTACTGTAATTATTGACATTTAGAACTTAAATTTGACATTTGATTTTTGTTTTCTGTTTTATCCTATTTTCCTTTTTATGCCTTCCTGTTCCTTCAAACGTGTTTTAGAATTCTATTTCTTTTCTTTCTTTCTTTCTTTTCTTTCTTTCTTTCTTTCTTTTCTTTTTCTTTTTTAGGTATAGCAAAGTGGGGAATTTATTAAAAGACGGGGGAGGGGGAAAGAGGGCTCCCAAGAAGGGAGGGGTCCCAGCAAAAGGGTTGCTCTAGGATTGTATTTCTTTATAATGTTTTTGAATTTATCTTTTTTTTTTTTTTGGAGAGGTTTTCGCTATAGAGTGCATGCGCTCACCAGACAGACAGAGACAGAGAGGCAGAAAGCGAGAAATCACCCCCCAGAGGGGATGGTCACGCTGCAATCCCTTCTCCTCCATTCTCCTCTCGGGATCTTAGGCATGCACACACACGCGCCTGGCGTGAGTTTTAAGCCACCGGGTCCGGGACGCGAACCGCGGTCGACTATGTGGGAGTCCAGCGACATAGCCATTACGCTAACTGCTGGTTCCCATGAATTTATCTCTTTATATAGATTTAAAAAAGGTTTCCCTAGATGCTACATTATATATAACTTATCAAAATCTATTGGTGTTGTCATTTTACCACCTGAGCAAAGTGTAGAAAACTTACCTCCTTAATTGTTTTCAATCTATTTTCTCCATACATTGAGAAACACATCAAACAATTCTCAAATTTTGCTTCAACAGTCAAACACAGTTTAGAAAACCCAAGATGAGAAGAAAAATTTATTGTATATACCCACGTTTTTGTTCTACCACCCTTCCTTCCTTCTTGATGATTCAAGGGTCCTTCTTTTTATCATTTCCCATCTATTTTAAGAACTCTGTTTAGCTGTTCTTTCAGGTAGGTCTGCTAGTGACAGTGCTTTTTGTTCTCCTTCATCTAAGAATGTCTTCATTTGACCTTCATTATTGAAGGGTATTTTCATGGCTATAGAGTTTGGGTTGACATTTTTCTTTTGGTACTTGAAAAATAATCTGCCACCTTGTTCTGGCCTACATGGTTTCTGAATCTAGTATCATTTAAATTGTTTTTACTGTGTTCTCCTTATTTGTAAGCTGCTGCACATCTCTTGTTGCGTTCACACTGCTTTTGTCTTTGCTTTTCAAAGATTGACTATGATGTCTCTTGGCACAAATTTCTTTGGGTTTCTCTTGTTTGGGATTTGTTCAGCTTGCTGTATCTATAAGTTTATGTCTTTTATACAATTTGATAATTTTTTAGCCATTATTATTTTGAATTCTTTCTGGTTCCATTCGCTTTCTACTCTCTTTCTGGGACTGTGATGACACACCTGTTAGGTCTTTTGTTGTAGTCTTATAGGTCCTGTGGCTCCGTTTGTTTTTCTTTCTTCCCAGACTATTTTTTTTTCCCATTGTCCAGACTGGACAATTTCTATTATTTTATCTTCAGGTTTACTGATTCTACTTTATGGTCCTTCATTGTGCTGTGAGGTGATTCACTGAATTTTAAATATTTTAGTTGCTGAATTTTTCAGTTCTAAAGTGTCCATTTGATTCTTTTTTTGATTTTTTTCCCCTCTGAGATTCTATTTTTTCATTTTTAAAAGCTTTTCCTTAATTGCTTATCAAAGTATACTGGCTGTTTAAAAATCCTTGTCAGATTATTATAACAGTGTTAGCATTTGTTGATTGTCCTTGCTAATTCAAGTGAAGATTTTCTAGTTTCTTGGTATGATGAGTAATTTCTTATCATATCCTGAGCATTTTTTGGTATTATAAGACTAAAATTTAAAAACTGCCTATTGGGACCAGCAGATGGCATAACAGCTACATCACTGGACTCCCACAAAGTAGACTGCAGTTCGAGGCCTGGACGTGGCGGCTTAAAACTCATGCTGGGCACATGTGTGTGCATGTCCAAAATCTCGAGAGGAGAATGGAGGAGAAGGGATTACGGCGTGGCCATCTCTCTTAGGGGGTGATTTCTCACTTTCTGTCTCTCGGCCTATCTCTGTCTCTCTGGCAAGTGCATGTGCCCTATACAAAAAAACCTCTCTTTAACAACAACAAAAAACCTGCTTGCTGAAGCAGGTGTCCACCAATATCATGCCAGCAGGGGGCTGCAGTGATGTTGTCTTACAACTCTGCAAAGATGAAAGTCTAGGTCTCCCACTTGCCCTTGGCTGATGGGAGTAGGGAATGTTTTTCCCTGTGGTGTTTGTCTGGGGGATAACGGTTATTGTCTAAAAGTTTACCCATTTACTGGTCCTTAGTCTCAAGAGAGCTGACTTTTTTGCAGCTTCTTTCTGTGTGTGCCTGTTGCCAGGTTCTGGCTTATCCAGCATCTACAATGTGCTAGATAGGCAAAAAAGAAAACCAGGGAATTCAACATCATGTTTTTTCCTTGGGCTAAGTCCCTATCTGCTCCACCCTCTCTCCATCTTTCAGTCTTAAGTTTGTTTTATGTATAATGTCCACCAATTTTAGCTGTCTTTAGCAGAAGGAATATGGAGGCGTCCACTGACATCTTGTCCCAGAACAGGAACTACTTCCTTGGTATTTAACAAGTAGAAAAGAACCCTCTTCAATACTCCCAACCTCCAGGGCAAAAGCTGATGAATGAAACAACCACAGAAGTTCTTTGCTACAATCCCTGACCATTTTATCACCCAGTCAAGTTTGGCTTTAATTCATTCATTAAAAACAAAAACGAAACACTTACTCTGGGAATTCAGCTTATATTTTAAAAAAATACGTACCAAAGCTGAAAAAGATACATCACCAAAGACGAATGCAAACTTGTGAGAAAAATGACTCAAACAAAATGAAGTTGTAAAAAAATTTCAAAATGGGAAGTTGGTCTCTTTAAATATTATGTTCAGAGTGAAAAATCTGTGAGGAAATGGGTTTTCCAGAATGCGCTGTAGCTGGAAACAGAAAAACTGATTAGAAAAAAACAAAGTGTTGACTTGGATGTTTTTCCCTAGGAGAGGATAGGGTTTTGCTTGAGATTGGGCTTGAACCTCTAGGGGCACCTGGGAATCTGTGCTGGTGCACGGTGCACCTGTTCCAACTCTGTGGGGGCACCTTTCCCTCGGCTGTGTGTCTGTGTCCTTTGCTAAATAAGTTGAATACCTCATCAAAACTCATAGGACATACGTGCTTTGTCTTTCCTTGCCAGTCTGCTGTCTCTAAAGCTGCGTGATCACAATGATTTGTTCCTTGAAAGTTTAAAGGTGTAAAGTAACTTGCTACCAGTGAAACTGTTTAATCCTAGGGCCTTTTAGAAAGGCAATTTTCATTCTCTCTGTCTGGCTTTGTCTTACACTTTATTCTTTGTTATTGTCTTTTCTTTATTTGTCAATTTTTTTCAAACAATTTGTTTTCAAGTTTATCACAACATTTGATATTCCTCAATAAAAAAAAAAATTTCATCTAGGGACCAACAGTTAGTGTAATGGCTATGTCGCTGAACTCCCATGTAGCTCACCGCAGTTCAAGTCCCAGACCCGGTGGCTTAAACTCACGCTGGGCGCGTGTGCATGTGTGCCCAAGATCCCGAGAGGAGAAGGGATTGCGGCATGACCATCCCCCTGGGGGGTGATTTCTCGCTTTCTGTCTCTCTGTGTCTTTCTGGTGAGCAACACGCCCTATAACAGAAACCTCTCCAAAAAAAAAATTTTTTTTTCATCTATTATGACACTTCATTCCAAATGTTTTTTCTTCCCTTTTCAAAAATTCTATTAGCCAAAAGTTTGCCTACTTTAATTTCAAACAAGCAGCTCTTGATCCATATAACAATTCTAGTATTTTCTAGCCTTGCTCCCTTCTACTTCCTTTCCGATTTGTTTCATAAGACTTTTTACAGACTTGAGTTGAAGGTTTACTTAAGTTACTATTATTATTATTTTTTAAATAACAGAAGCATTGAACACTACCATTGAGCCTCTGAATGTACCTATGGTTGCAGGATGTCACTTATGCTGTCTTTTTATTTATTTATTCATTTGTTTATTTATTTATTTTTACTTTCTAAGTAGATTGCTGTAGTTTTCAAATCATTTTTTGATCAAATAGAAGATTGCTTATTAATACAAGATGACATTCAAGAGGACTAAACATTACACTTAGGCCTAACAATAATGAGGATGAGGATACAGCTTAGTACATGGAAACTTCAGAAGGCCAGTGGCTTCATCCTGAAGTGGGAATCTTAGAACCCTTATAAGAGGATGAGGAAAAGGAGAGGGGGAGGGACAGGCAGCATAGACCATTTACCCTGAGCCAGGAGTGAGATGGGAATAGGGGATGGCCTGGGGAAGGGATTCGGTCATAAAGAAGACTTATGCAGCATTGCGCATATCCCAAAGGGCTCTGAAACCTTTTGTTGGCCTTAGGGAAGAATAAAAGTCAACTGAACCTGTCACATTTAGCAGGAGAGTAACTCAGGAATATAGGACAGTCCATAAACTTGGCCATAAACTATGCCTCATATTTCACTGCTGACGTTATGATAACATCTGGAATTTTTTCTGTTGCAAAACAAAAATCCAAGGATCCTTCTGATCAGCCAGTTGGGATATTTGCATAGTCCTATTAGGGAATGAGGAGCTAAAGCCTAAATTCCAATCTAAGAAGAGCTTTGGGACACAAGACTTGGTCAGCAGTTTCAGACACTGGAGAGCACAGATGTCACCTTGTGGGGCCTTTATCATTTCCTGGGTTTTTATTCTTCATAACAGCAAATGTCGCCAATGACTATAAGCTATTGATTCCTGGCCAGTTGTCTGATGCTCTGCTCTTCTAGTTTGGAGGGATGCCATGGCTTGGCAACTCTCATCCAATAGCACCAAAACATTCTTGAGTTTGGGATTCCTGAGTTTACAGCACCACCATCTGACCAGTGCAGGCACCTTCAAAAAGTTTGTGGAAAATGTACATTATTAAAAAAATGTACATTAAAAAATATTTTTTGCACCAAAATAAACTTGTACTTTAATCCCACTTTCCACAAATTTATTGAAGTGTCCTTGTGTTTCCTAAGGAACCCAAGCTCTTTTGTTCCAGGGTCAGCCCTGCCTTTGAATTTATCAGCCTTTCTTTGTAGGTGGGGTGAGGGATGATCTCTTCCAGATGAACCAAAGCAAAAAAGCTACTGCTTGAGCTCTGGGTCATATTTGGAACAAAGTTTCACTTTTGGTGACTAACGACTCACATGTGGCCCAACAAAGAGAAAAGCATTTCACAAATAAAGGAAAAATATAATAATGTGCAAATATTCATTGACTCCTAAATGTTACTGGGCTCGTTGACAGTTTTTCTAATACAACATTATATTCAATTATCTTATTTAATAATAAAGGCCCATCAGAGAAAAGTCTATGCAAAGCTTTTCTGAACAGAAGACTTTGTATAGCGGGGAGTGCTCCTGTCCCTCCTTCAAATGGGAGTGCTCTCAGGGGTCTGTAAACACCACTGGTAAGCTGAGAAACAGCCCCCTATATTTTGTCTGTGCAACAAATGTGATTTAAACTGGAGTTCTGATGGGTGAGGGCCTGGAGGACACTAGGCTTGTCCCTCCGTAGAATGCTTCTTTCAAAGCCTAGAGTCGGCTTGGCCAGGCTACCTCTGCCCAACACAGCTACGCAAGACCAGTTTGTAGCTCCAGTACCCTCCTGTCCTGGGCATGATTGTAGAGACTAGGTCATGAAGCAGCTGCTTCCTTGTGACACAGCCTGGTCTCTCCTGCATCCAGGTGGGTGGGTGCACAAGCGACAGTGAATGGAAACATTCCTGTCGGCCAGAGAGCACCGCGAGCAGGGGATTCCATGTCCTTCTCGACAACTGGGATAGGAGCTGCCATGGCCTAGGCCCAGCTGTCAGAAAGCTGGGAAGGCTCACTAGGACACCTGCTCCCCTGGCAGAGAGGGCTGGAAACACGGATGAGGTTACGACCCTCTGGAGGGAGTGTGAGATGGAAGTGCTGGCCTCTGGGGAGGCTAAGCTAGCTGGCTGGCAGGTGGGAGGGCCATGCCAGTGCTGGTAGTGTTCATGTGCCAGCTGCCATAAGCGGGCTGGCCACTCCAGATGAACGACCTCAGCAGTGTTTTATCTGACCTGCTTATAAGATAAATGCTCCCTTTCTGACTTCTCCCACGTTTGCCTGTGATCTTGCAGCTGCTGGACACGGGCAGGGGACCTCCCCACTTGACTGTCTTCCAGCCACCAGGTCTATGGTGATATGTGAGAGATTTGGGGCTATGGGGCTATGAGAACTGACTGCTACCTTTCTAACTCTGTCCCCAGGGACCAGATCCCCATAGACTCTTTTTTTTTTTGAGAGGTTTTTGCTATATGGTACATGCGCTCACCAGAAAGACAGAGAGAGACAGAGAGACAGAAAGCGAAAAATCATCCTCCAGGGGGGATGGCCACGCTGCAATCCCTTCTCCTCCACTCTCCTCTCAGGATCTTGGACACGCATGCACACATGCCCAGTGTGAGTTTAAGCCACCAGGTCCGGGACTTGAACCATGGTTGACTACATGGATTTCCAGTGACATAGCCATTACGCCAACTGCTGGTCCCAACTTTTTTTTTTTTTTGGAGAGATTTTTGGTATACAGTGTGTGAGCTTGCCAGAGACACATAGAGAGACAGAAAGGGAGAAATTTCCCCTCAGGGGGAATGGCCATGCCGCAGTCCCTTCTCCGTTCTCCTCTCAGTACTTTAGACATGCACATACATGCGCATGGAGTGAGTTTCAAGTCACTGCATCTGAGACTGGAATCGTGGTTGGCTATGGGGGAGTCCAGCAAAGTCACCATTATGCCATCTGCTGCCCTCCCCCCATAGATTTCTTTAAGAGGTGAAACCGTGTTGAGGGGACATCTATAAGTCTCACTGCAATGCACTCTCCTGAGTTTTGTGTATTGGTAAGTCATGGAAGAGGTTCTGCTGTGAGGAGTGTGTCCTAGACCGTCCAGTACCTAGAAAGCTTTATAGCGATAACCCATTAGAGATCCTATCACCCATGTGCTTACTTACAAAAGGGACTTCAAAAAGTTGTTGGAAAATGGAATAGAGTATGAATTTTAGTGCAAAATATGAAATCATGCACTTAAAAAAATAATGCTCATTTTCTATGAGCTTTCTGAAGACCCCTCATGTAATTCTTAAATTTATTTCTGTATATTTTCAGTTTAAGGAGACTTTCAGAGAGTGAAGTACCACTGTTGTCCTCATGAGAATGCTATAATTCACGTGGCAATAAAAATTGACCTGATCTTTGAAAATGGTTATGGATACTAGGGACAAAGTGGAAGGGGAGTGGGAGAGAGGAAGAGCATAGGAAAGGAAATTTGGGACAAAAATAGAGAAGACGTTTGTGGGACACAGATATGGTTTATTACCTGTTGATGAGGATGTGTACAGTATTCTCAAGTAGGCTGGACTGAGGTGTGTATCATGCTGGGTAAAGTCTCTTTACAATCTAAATGATGTATAGCGATTGAATGTATAAATAATAATAATGATATTCATAATAATAAAAGAAAAAATTTACCTGATCTCCTTGACTACTTTTTTTATTTTTTAAAATTTTCTGCCATAGGGTGCATGTGCTTGCCAGAGAGAAACAGAGAGAGATAGTGAGAGGGAAAGTGGAAATCACTCCATGAGGAGTTAGCTGCACCACAATCCCTTCTCCTCCGGGGATTCTGGACACATGTGCACAGGTACCTGGTGTGAGTTTTAAGCTGCTGGGTCTAGGACTTGAACTGAGTTCGGCCATGTGGGAATCTAGCACCATAAACCATTATACTACCTGCTGCCCCCAATTACTTTTTTTTATTAAAGAACAGTGTTGCTGATATATTTTACACATCACAATACTTCAAGTGTATAATTCAATGTTTTTTTTAGTTTGTATGTGTATTTTTTTTATTCTTTTTTTTTTTAGAGGTTTTTGCTATAGGGCGTGTGCGCTTGCCAGAAAGACAGAGAGAGACAGAGAGACAGAAAGCGAGAAATCCCCCCCTGGGGGGATGGCCACGCCACAATCCCTTTTCCTCCATTCTCCTCTCGGGATCTTGGGCACGCACGCACACGCGCCCAGCGTGAGTTTAAGCCACCGGGTCCAGGACTCAAACCGCTGTTGGCTACATGGGAGTCCAGTGACATAGCCATTATGCTAACTGCTGGTCCCATGTATGTGTATTTTTATACATATATTACCCCCCCTCCCTGAGGTCTCATGTACTAGTACATGTGAGAAAGAGAGAGACAAATACTAAGCCCTGCTGGGGCTTGATCATAAACCCCTTCCCTCCATTCTTCCTTCTCAGCAGGGTTTGGGGCATGTATACACAGATGGGCTTTTTTTAGCCATGAAGGCCTGGATTTGAAGCACAGTTGGCCATGTGAAATCTGGCTCCCTTAACCGCTATGTTATGGGGTGAATCCTGTGTTTTAGTACATTCACAGGCTTGGGCAATCATCACCACAGTGTAATTTTGGAGTATTTCTGTCTCTCTGAAAAGAAACTACTAGCAGTCAGTCACCATTCTTCCTACTCCAATTTTCCCTTGCATCCAGTCCTAATTCATTTACTTTCTTTTGCGGCAAGTTTGCCTAGTCTGGATATTCATATAAATGGAATCGTATGCTACATGGTATTTTGTGACTGGCCTCTTTTAGTGTAATGTTTTGCAGAGTCATCCATAGTACGTCATGTGTCATTTGTCTTTGTTGAATAATAGTCCATAGTATGGCTGTACCGCATTTTGTTTATGCACATGCCAGTTGATGGACATTGGGGTCCTTCCATTCTTGGGTTATAACTAATGCTGCTATGAAAGTCTGCATCAAGTTTCTTGTGGACATATGTTTTTGTTTTTCTTGTGTATATTTCTAGGAGTGGAATTGCTGGGTCCTATAGTAACTCTATATTTAATCTTTTGAGGAACTACACAGCTCTTCTCTAAAGCAGCTGCCCCGTTTTGCATTTTCACCAGGCATATGTGAGGGTTCTAATTTCTCCACATGCCTGTCGTCACTTGCGACTGTCCATCTTTTTTCATTCTACTAATTGCACTGGGTGTGAGAGGTAGCTCATTATGGTTTTGATTAAAGTGGTATCTAATTTCTCCAAGGAGTAATGATGTTGAGCATTTTTTCATAGGCTTATCAGATCTATCTACCTATCTTCGGAAAATATTCAAATCCTTTGGTCTTTAAAATGTTTTTATAATAATATTTTTTATGTATTCTGCATACAAGTCCCTGATAAGACTTATAATTTGCATAGCGTTTGTTTGTGGGTTGTGTATTTACTTTCTTTTCTCTCTTTTTAAATTTACCCGATGTGCGTATTCATCAGAGAAAAACAAAGACAGAGAGAGAGGAAGTGTCTCCTAATGGGGCATGGTCAAGCTGCAATCCCTTCTCCTACACTTCTCCACCTTGTTAGGGTTTTGGGCACACACGCATGCACACACACACACACACACATGCCTGGTGTGCGTCCCACACTACCAGGGTCAGGATGTGAACTGTGAGGCTGGTCATTTGGGATATGGCTCCTTTAACCACCAAGTGAAGGGACTGGCCCATTCTGGATGGTATCATTTGCAGCACATTTTTAATTTTGATGAAGTCTAATTGTTTTAAATCTTTTTTTTTTTGGAGAGGTTTTTTGCTATAGGGCATGTGCACGTGCCAGAATGACAGAGAGACACAGAGACGGAAAGCAGGAAATCACCCCCCCCCGAGGGGGGGATGGCCATGCCGCAACCCCTTCTTCTCCATTCTCCTCTCAGGATCTTGGGCACGCATGCACATGTACCCAGCGTGAGTTTAAGACACCGGGTCGAGGACTTGAACCGCGGTCAACTACATGGGAGTCCAGCAACATAGCCATTACGCTAACTGCTGGTCCTGAAGTCTAATTTAATATATATACATTTGTGGTCACTTGCACTTCCATGACATTTTTTAATACTAATGATAGCTTAAATTTATATGGTTCATTAAATGTTTTCGAAGCATTTTCTTTTCAATCCCTCCTCGTACCCTCACCAAAAATCTGTGATGTTGGAAAGTCAGCTCTAGTATCCTTTACTGAAAGCAAAGCAGTGGGGTTCAAGGACCAACTCGAGGCTGCACACCAAGTTCGCTGGAAAGAGAGGCTGGAGCTCAGACCCTGGGCTCCTGATGCCACCCCATGCACTCTGAGGAGTGAAACTTACCAGCAAGTGGGGGAAATGATCAGTCCTTCTGGTCCCAAACAGGCACATTTAGATAATTTTGCCATGTGAAGCAGGATAGTTTGTAGGCTTTAGAATCAGACAGACTCAGATAAACATTTCACCTCCTCTGCTTGCTGGCTGTGTTTCCTTGGGGAAGTTGCTTAACCTCTCGGAGCCTCAGTTGCCTCACTGGTATTAAAGGGGTAGTAACAGTACCAACATCATGGGATTGCTCGGTAGACTAAATGAGAAAGTGCTCTTAATGCTCTTAGCATAATACCTAGAATACAGCAAGCCCTCAATAAATGTTCTTTTTAAATAATACTTCTTCCAACATGTGGCTTATCCAAAGAGGAATTCCTCTAGTTTATCTGCATTTAAAAATAGTTATTCTTATTTATTTCATGAGAGAGAGAAGGGGATAGAGACAGACAGACAGGCAGACAGACAACGTCCTCCCAGCACTGCCTTAATGCCGTGATCCACCTCCCACGTCCCCTCCCCACCCCCAGCCAGGCCCAGGTCATGTGCAAGCGTGTAGTCATCATACTCGGGGAGGTCTCCGGATTTGAACGGACGACATTCCCATGTGGGTCCATCTCACAGACACTGCATTTTACTACTGTGCCCCTATCCAGCCCTTGTCTGCACTCCTACCTCACCTTGTTGTTCCACAGAACCCCCAAGAGCTTGTTCAGGAAGGAACCTGAGAGATCAGCTAGTCCGATTCCCCTGAGAGGGGACTGTGTGCGTATCCAAGATCACACAGAACGTGAGGTTTCCCACACGCTCTCTCAGGAATCTCCTTTGTATACACCAACCTGGCTGCTTCAGTGCAAAGCTGCAGACATTTCTGACCTTGAGCAATGTCAAAGGAAGCTCCGGAGACAGAGTGGAAGTGCCCACAGACGCGGCAGCACTGGATCTTACTTTGGAATCATGTTGGGCTCCTAAAAAACCTTCCTCCGGACCTGAATTCTGTCTGCACAAACCAGTTCCATTCTTTGCTAGCGTTTAAAGGAAATAAAGTGAGCCTCTGAATGTCAGCAGCATGTGGTTTTTAATCTGCATCTCACCAAGGAAAACAAGACTTAAGGATGACGAGAGGAGGGGATTTTTAAGGAAACCAAATTACAGCATCTGAAACACAGACTTCTGGCCGTATCAGTTCAAGCTGTGATCTTGTTAGCTGTCATAAACCAAGCTGGGTTTGTTCTTTGGATAAGGGCTCTCAGGGCAAATGTGCAAAAATACTGTTCAGGTGTTTCTGCAGGGGCTGCTGTTCATGGGGCCTTTTCAAAGGCTACATAATGGCATAGCCGAGAGACTGAGTCTGGTAACAGAAAACAGGGGCCACAGCTGAAATAAGCCAGAACAATATGGACACCCATGTCTCATAATCAGAAGCCCTAAAGAGGGACATTTCTAGGACTGGTTCATTTGAAGGCTCGGGGGCCTCACCGGGGACTCAGCCTCTTCCCATCTTTTCTCACTGCCATCCCTGGCTCATCATCAGAAGGATCCTCTTCACTGCCCCAAGACAGTCACTGCAGTCATCTCCTAGATGACAATGGCCAGAGCAAGAACAGTTGACGCAGGTCATCCCTCATGTCTCGCTGGCGTGAATTTCACCACACGCCCGTGACCGAACGGGTTCCATAACAAGGGTAACATGACCGTTAACACAGGCTTGGAGCAGGTAATAGTTACTCACTCCCTTAGGGCTAGAAAGTGACCTTGGAGAGCCAGACCACTCGCACGAGGGGGAGCTGGTCAGGGAGTATCTTTGCAGGGAAGTGACTGGTGGTCATCTGACAGGTGATCGATGACGGCTTCCTTATCCAGGAAGCCTGCTCCGTTAATGAGATCCTGGGCATAAGCAACGGATCAAATTAGCCAGGTCTGCCACAGCCCATCAGGGTTAGCGTGATAGGTCATCCCCTGCTAGAGGTGGTGTCTCTCTGTCTCTGTGTCTCTTATAAAAATATTTCATTTTAGAAAAGATCGAGATAGACTAATTTCCTACATTGTGTGAAACTGAAATTGTATCAGCAAATCTATGTAATTTAAGTCTAGGTTGAGCATCCTGATCCAAAAATGTAAAGGCCGGCATGCTCCAAAAATATGAATCTTTCTGAATGCCAGCATGGCACCGCAGGTTAAAAGGCCAACCCTGACCTCCTGTGATGGGTTGCAGTCAAAACGCACTGCAATGTAAACACAGTGCAAGAAATTACCTGCAGGCTATGAGTACAAAGTGTATGTGAGGCAGAAATGGATCTCATGCTTGGACTGGGTCCCCTACCCAAGATATCTCATAATGTTTACACAGATATTACAGAATCTGAAACAAATCCAAAATCCAAGCTGGTTTAGTCCCAAGCATTTCAGATAAGGGATACTGAGCCTGCCACAGACTGAGTGAGTCGCTCCTCATCAGGAGCGGCGGTCTCCAGCCCGGCTTCGATTCAGTCACCACTGGAGGGGAGGAAGTGGGTCCGAGGTGGGTGGGCTCCGTGATGCTGCAGCTCACTCCCACACGCTCCGCACAGGGCGCTCAGGGGGGCGTCTCTGACCGAAAGTGACCCCCACATAGAAGCCGAGACCGAGTGGTACCTCGGAGCAGGGATACACAACGAGCATGTTTTATTCAAGGGGGAGAAGAGTAAAGCCAGGACTGTTCCTTTAAGGTTTGCCGAAAACAGAAAGGTGGTTTTATGTACAGTCTGAGCAAAGGAGGAGTGGGAGTGGTAAGAAGGGAAGGGGAAGGAAATAAACTAGAATGTGGTCAATATCATTTTATTTGATTTATTAGTCCTGAGGATGGTGCCAAGAAGTCTGGCTTCTGTGACTCCCAGCCCTACCATCACCGAGAATGGGAGTGATCCCACTCCCGGAAATGAGCTGCTCACTAAAAACCATCCCCACGTGGAAGAGCCGGTCAAGAGGTGCCCTGCCCAGACCAGCTGGCCAGATTGGCTGGAGTCTGCCCTGCAGGTTCAGCCTGGGGACAAGCAAGCTACAGGGCACAACCACGGGGCAGGAAAAGCAGAGTCAGGTCCACTGAGCACTGGGGAAGAGACACGAGCACTCGGGCATGTGCTGGGTGACCAGGGAGGGCTGTGGAAGCTTTGGTTCAGCACTCTGATCAGAATGACTCTGCTCCAGACAGAAGTCGCTGCACTGTCTCCAGTGACAAAAAGATGTGTTAGAGTCAGCTGCAGGTCAGAGGGAGAGAGGACAGGAGGAAGGCCAGAGGTCAGAGCACGCCTGGGGTATGCGCCTCAGTTAGCTCCAAGGAGCAAATGTACACGCACCTCAGAGTGCCACGTGAGAGACTGGCTTTAAAGAAAAGTACCACTGAGATGGTTTTACTTTCTTTCTTGTCAGAGGGCACATGTGCTCATCAGAGATTGAGAACAAAAGAGGAAGAGAGGGACCAGCTGGTGGTGTGAGGTTACGGTCTGGATCTCATATGGCTGGCTGCGCAGTTTAAGTCCAGGACCCAAGAGCTTGAAAATCTTGCCAGGCAGGTGTGTGTGTATGCCCGAAAACCCGAGAGGAGAATGGAGAGGGACTGTGGTTTGGCCCTCTCCCCTGGGGGGTGTTTCTCACTTCTCCTCTTTGTCTCTGTCTCTGCAATCCTTTGGAAGGAATGGAAATCCTCCACCTCTCCATCCCATCAGGATTTTGAGCCCACATGCACATGCATGTGACATTTTTCAAGCCATAGGAGCTGGGATTCCAGCCACACTCAGCCATGTGGCTGGCCCTCCTTTAAGATTTTAAAACCTTAAAGGACAGTTGTTTTCTGATGCCAGTGAAGGCAGTGACCAGCTTCCCTGTCTCTGGAGCCAGCCCTTACCCCATCATCTGCAGGACCCAGTGCAAAATGCAAACGTGGTCCCCTTGTTCAAACAACCAGACAAAAGTGCCATTCCAGGGACTAAAATATAAATAAAGGTTCTTCCTTGGTTTCACAGTCTCCCGATTGCTCAGGGCATCTTTATTTTCTGCATAACAATGAGCTCTCTGGACACCAGGATACTCGTGGAGCAAGCATAGACCCTTGTAGGCACCCGGGGACCCTGTCCTGCAACGTGGTGCATGTTCAGGGCCCAGCAGCTGCCAGGCGCCTCTCCCACTGGCCCACATAGAAACGTGTCCTCTGTTTGAAGCTAATGACCTTGAGCCAGGCGTCCCTGCGTCCCAAGCATCCAACCTACATGAAAGGAAGGGTGATCCCCAAGGGAACTGCGGTCTTCCCTGCAGGACTTACTAGGCTTCTGGATGGGGACTGGGGAGGCTCCCCCTGCTGAGCTGCTCATTGGATGTGTCATGATGCTGCCAGCCTGGGGGAAAACAGCTATCATGCCCTGGGTGTGGGTGCCCGACTCGACAATGCACACTCGTGCCTGGCCTGGGCTGTAGGATGGCAGCAGCTGCTGCCCACAGTGGAGAACGAAGGTGGGGTGAGGCCAGGGCACCAGGCAGGGGAGCAGGCCACTGAGAGCCCATCCCTGGGAGATGGGACAACTTGAGAGCAAAGGTGCCAAGCCCTGGCACATGTTCCACAGTCCTACTGCCCTTCACTTAAAAACACCAATTCGGGACCAGCAGTTGGTGTAACGGCTATGTCGCTGGACTCCCAAGTAGTTGACTGTGGTTCGAGTGCTGGACCCGGCGTGGCCATCCCCCCTGGGGGGTGTATCTCATTCTCTGTCTCTCTGTCTCTCTCTGTCTTTCTGGAGAGCACATGCCTATAGCAAAAACCTCTCCAAAAAAATAAAATAAATAAAAATAAAAAAAGAATAAACCCACCAATTCAAAGACAAATGGTTAGGGATTTTAAGAAGGCAACTGCAGAGTATTAAACAAACATGGGGGCGGGCATCTTGAGGACGGGACCCTGTGAGACCACTCGGACCGTGGGCTTTCTGCTTTACCCTCCTCTAACAGGAAACGCCCGATGCAGTGGCTACCTCCCTGGCCTCCTGAGGGGACCCAGTTCCGCCTACAACCTTCCCAGCCACCTTTCTGCCTGCATTCTCCGGTGCTCACGACTGTAAATGTAGACAGAAATTTCCCGGACTACCTCAAGGTAACCATGGTAGTGACAGTTTTGGAAGCTCAAAGAAGGCTCTGTAGAGATAGGGTTTTAAATTAGTTGGAGTCCCATGTAATTAAAATAACTTTGAATAAAAATTACCGCTTTGGTAATTGCTTCTATATTATAATATTTACTATCACTGCCATTGTGTAACGTAGCTCATTAGTTACTGTTGGATAAAACCTCCGTCAATGAATAATTAATATGACAACCAAGGGAGGAACTGTGCTTAAGGAACAGAGCATGGGGCCAGGCAGTGGCACGGCTATGCCACGTGACCCTTGGGTCTGCATTCGAGACCTCCGAGTACCCCCGGCACATGCGTGCTGTAACCCGGGGCTGGCTAAGTTGGGGGTGGATCACGGGGTGCTGTCAAGACCTCGCTGGAGGTGCTCTATCTCTTTCTCTTACAGAAGAAATAAATAAATGTAATTTTTTTTTTTTAAATAAAAAAGGGCAAAAGAAACGGCCTGAAAGGAAGGTCACCCACCATGCGGTCCTGTAAGTGGGAGCCTCGCAGTCCTGCAGACCATGTGCTGAGGTGAGGCCTCAGTTCGTCACTGACTATTACGAGTGGCCAACAGAAAAATCTCTCTAGTCTCGTCACAGACATGGGAACAGGTCAGGCACTCTCTTCAGTGGCAGCAAAAACAAGTGTCCTCTTTATCCAAATGGACAGTCCTTGGCACAAGTAACTCAGCAAAAAAACAAACAATCAAAAGAAACAAACAAAAAACAAATTAGAGGGATTAGCAGATAGCGTAATGGCTATGTCACTGGAGTCCCATGTAGTCGACCGCAGTTCGAGTCCCAGACCCGGTGGCTTAAACTCACGCCGGGCGTGTGTGTGCGTGTCCAAGATCCCGAGAGGAGAATGGAGGAGAAGGGATTGAGGCATGGCCATCCCCCCTGGGGGGTGATTTTTCACTTTCTGTCTCTCTGTCTCTCTCTGTCTTTCTGG
>NW_006204133.1:3640494-3684705 GCF_000334495.1 Tupaia belangeri chinensis
CTCGTGCCGGGCCTGGGCTGTAGGAGGGCAGCAGCTGCTGCCCACAGTGGAGAACGAAGGTGGGGTGAGGCCAGGGCACCAGGCAGGGGAGCAGGCCACTGAGAGCCCATCCCTGGGAGATGGGACAACTTGAGAGCAAAGGTGCCAAGCCCTGGCACATGTTCCACAGTCCTACTGCCCTTCACTTAAAAACACCAATTCGGGACCAGCAGTTGGTGTAACGGCTATGTCGCTGGACTCCCAAGTAGTTGACTGTGGTTCGAGTGCTGGACCCGGCGTGGCCATCCCCCCTGGGGGGTGTATCTCATTCTCTGTCTCTCTGTCTCTCTCTGTCTTTCTGGAGAGCACATGCCTATAGCAAAAACCTCTCCAAAAAAATAAAATAAATAAAAATAAAAAAAGAATAAACCCACCAATTCAAAGACAAATGGTTAGGGATTTTAAGAAGGCAACTGCAGAGTATTAAACAAACATGGGGGCGGGCATCTTGAGGACGGGACCCTGTGAGACCACTCGGACCGTGGGCTTTCTGCTTTACCCTCCTCTAACAGGAAACGCCCGATGCAGTGGCTACCTCCCTGGCCTCCTGAGGGGACCCAGTTCCGCCTACAACCTTCCCAGCCACCTTTCTGCCTGCATTCTCCGGTGCTCACGACTGTAAATGTAGACAGAAATTTCCCGGACTACCTCAAGGTAACCATGGTAGTGACAGTTTTGGAAGCTCAAAGAAGGCTCTGTAGAGATAGGGTTTTAAATTAGTTGGAGTCCCATGTAATTAAAATAACTTTGAATAAAAATTACCGCTTTGGTAATTGCTTCTATATTATAATATTTACTATCACTGCCATTGTGTAACGTAGCTCATTAGTTACTGTTGGATAAAACCTCCGTCAATGAATAATTAATATGACAACCAAGGGAGGAACTGTGCTTAAGGAACAGAGCATGGGGCCAGGCAGTGGCACGGCTATGCCACGTGACCCTTGGGTCTGCATTCGAGACCTCCGAGTACCCCCGGCACATGCGTGCTGTAACCCGGGGCTGGCTAAGTTGGGGGTGGATCACGGGGTGCTGTCAAGACCTCGCTGGAGGTGCTCTATCTCTTTCTCTTACAGAAGAAATAAATAAATGTAATTTTTTTTTTTTAAATAAAAAAGGGCAAAAGAAACGGCCTGAAAGGAAGGTCACCCACCATGCGGTCCTGTAAGTGGGAGCCTCGCAGTCCTGCAGACCATGTGCTGAGGTGAGGCCTCAGTTCGTCACTGACTATTACGAGTGGCCAACAGAAAAATCTCTCTAGTCTCGTCACAGACATGGGAACAGGTCAGGCACTCTCTTCAGTGGCAGCAAAAACAAGTGTCCTCTTTATCCAAATGGACAGTCCTTGGCACAAGTAACTCAGCAAAAAAACAAACAATCAAAAGAAACAAACAAAAAACAAATTAGAGGGATTAGCAGATAGCGTAATGGCTATGTCACTGGAGTCCCATGTAGTCGACCGCAGTTCGAGTCCCAGACCCGGTGGCTTAAACTCACGCCGGGCGTGTGTGTGCGTGTCCAAGATCCCGAGAGGAGAATGGAGGAGAAGGGATTGAGGCATGGCCATCCCCCCTGGGGGGTGATTTTTCACTTTCTGTCTCTCTGTCTCTCTCTGTCTTTCTGGCAAGTGCACATTCCCTATAGCAAAAACCTCTCCAAAAAAAAAAAAAATTAGAAATAACTCGAAAAGGTTCGTACAGGGCTGGAGTGGCAGCCATGCTTCACAGAAACAAGGAATCTGACATTTCCATCAGGACTAGGGGAGGGGGGAAGCAGGAGCTCAGCTAGAATGTCGCCAACCCTCTTCCAATCCCTGATTTCCAAAAAGGCCTAACACTTGTAGCAAGTACAACACTCCCCTACACACACACACACACACACACACACACACACACACACACACTTGCACACTTGCATGGACAATCCAGGGGGATGGCTGTGCATGCCTGCTGAAAGTGAGTTCTTTTTCTACTGTTTTCAACAGAGAGAAAATTAGTGTTCGAGCGATCTCTCTCGAAGGGCAAGATAACATTTTGATTTAAGTTTCATCCATAGTTTCACACAGATGGCCCGTCAAGATCTTGACATTTTCTTATGTAATTTTCGACCAAGATCAAATACTGTAGTGGGACAATTTTTTTCTTAATGGTCTTTCCATCAAAATACAGGGCTCTCAGATAAACGGGCAATATGCAACATATACTTCCACTTCCGATTATTCTCTGTTCCTGGGTTTCCATTTGCTAACGGTGGCAACCTTAGGTTGGGGACCGTTTTTCCCATCCCCATGCAACGTAAAACTGCAGGGTGCTGAGTGCAGGGTAGGCGCTCCCGAAGCCGTTGTGGATAAATTACTTAAAGAAGAAGAATGACACCTGGAAGCAGCATTTTCATTTGATAATGTGCAGATGTTATGCTTGAAAGTTTACAAAGTGTCTTCTGGGTTGTCTAACAAGATTCTAGCTGGAATGACAAGTAAGAGGATTAATGACAACTAATCACAGATCGGGAAGTTGGGAGACCTGGGAATTCACATTTCAGGTTACTGAAGCTGTATGTTAAAAGGAAAATAATACAACAGATACTGTGATGAAAGCACAGTCAGAAGATCCAAGAAATGTGGTGATAAAAATACCACCTGAGTCGTGTCAAAGTCACAGAATTCAGGGTTAAAACATCTCCCTTTTAAGCTTTTGAATGAGTTGAAAGGGATGAAAGGCGAGTCTTATGTAACCACTTTTGCGATGAAATAAAACTTGTTTACACCTTGGTGACTGATACACCCTGTAGCTAATGTAGAATTTGAAAGCGGTTGTATGAAGAGACTAGAAGGCCTATGAAAGGAATGTAGGGACTACATCCCAGAGCAGGTGCGGAGAACGCAGTCACTAGAGGGGCCGCCATGCACTGAAACTACCATGCCCCTCCCCAAACTGTGTCTGTGCATTTGGACAACAGAACATGGGACCATGTTGCTTTAGTCAACAGAACGTGCTCGACAATGCTTGAGTTTAACAAAGACAAACTCTCCTTGTAGTGGTCTACGGGAAGAAAATAGTATTGGCAAACCTACGGTCCAGTTCCCAAGTGCATGTTGTTGTGGCCAGTTTTATTCCTTAAAATGTAGAAAATCCCTTGGGACTAGCAGATGGGTGAGTGGTTTACATTGCTGGACTCCCACAGGGCAGATGGTGGTTTGAATCCTAGACCTGGTGGCTTCAAAAATCACGCCAGACAAGTGTGCATGCATGCATGCCCAAGATCCTGGGAGGAGAATGAAGAAGGGACTGATTGTGTGTGGCCATCCTCCCTGGGGGATGACTTCTTGCTTTCTATCTCTCTGTCTCTCTGGCAAGTGCACACGCCCTATAGCAAAAATCTCTCTCTCTAAAACCATGCAGAAAATCCCTTGGGAAAACAATTCTTCCTCTTCAGGCCATATTATTTAGGCCCTTATTACACCAGATGCAACTTTCCTTTTCTAGGACAGGTAGGAAGGATAGTGCTTGGGCTGTTAGAGCAAAACACCAGAGATTGGGGACCTTAAACAGCAGACACTGATGTCTCACAGTTTTGGGAAGTCCGAGATCAAGGTGCTGGCAGGTTTGGTTCTTGCAGAGGGCCTGCTTCCTAGCCTGCAGGCGGCCATCATCTCCCTGTGCATTTGCAGGACCTCTTCTGCTCAGAGAGAGCACCTGCTCCTTCTCCCTCCCCTTTTGAGAACGCAAATCGCTGGGACCAGCAGTTAGCCTAATGGCTTGTTGCTGGACTCCCATGTAGTTGATCGTGGTTCGAGTCCTGTACTCATGCCGGGTGTGTGTGTGTGTGTGTGTGCTCAAGATCCCGAGAGGAGAATGGAGGAGAAGGGATTGTGGCATGGCCATCCCCCCAGGGGGGTGATTTCTCGCTTTTTGTCTCTCTGTCTCTCTCTGTCTTTCTGGTGAGTGTATGCGCCCTATAGCAAAAAAAAACCTTCTCCAACAACAATAACAAAAAGTTATTGTACATGTGATTTTTTTTTCCTGTTCATACATTTGGGGAGCACACAAACATTCAGTTCATCACAGATGTAGAGACGGATAAGGCTGACTGTCCCACGTTTCACTATAGACCCCCTTTCGGGAGCTGCTCACGGGACAAGCTGCCCAACACTTTAGAAGGGTGACTGACGGGGCCGGCAAGTAGCATGGTGGTTAAAGGCGCTGGACTCCCACATGGCTGACCATGGTTCAAGTCTCGGACCTGGTGGCTTGCTTTCTCACTTCCTCTCTCTGTCTCTCTCTGATCAAACTGGAAAATAATAATGATAATAATAATAAATAAAAGTTAAATAAAATAATTCTTTAAGAAAAAAAAAAAGAAGTGTGACTGACACAGGGGTGGGGAGGGAGGGCTCAGGAAGACCCACATTTCCCTCGGCAGCTTGGCTTCTCTCCCAGGGTTTTAGCAGTAAGACTTCCAGCAGAGGATCATCAGAGAGCTCACTGCCAGAGAATAAGATAACGGGGCAAGTTCGATGGGAAAGCACTGCCTAAGCTTGCAAAGGGAAGGTTAACACAGAAATGATACGTACTGACTGAAGCTACTACTCCAGATACCTCATGGAGGCAGAATGGTGCAGTGTTTGTCCACCTATGATTGGCTTACTTCACTAAGTCCTCAAGGTTTCTCCATGTTGCAGCATTCACTTCTTTTTCAAGGCTGCATACTATTCCATTGCATGTATATGCCACACTTTGTTTATCCATTCATCAATGGACACCTGGGTTACCAAGGTAACCTTTTGGTTATTGTGAATAATGCTGCTCTAAAGACGGGTGTGCAAACATCTGTTCTAGTCTCTGCTTTCAATTCTTTGGGTTATATCCCCAGAAATGAAACTGCTAGACCAAATGATAATTCTAGCTTTAATTTTTGAGAAACTGTCATACTTTTTTCCCACAGCAGCTGCACCACTTTACATTCCTGCCAGCAATGCACAAGGGTTTTGACCTATTTATTTATTTATTTATTTGGAGAGGTTTTTGCTATAGGGCGTATGCACTTGCCAGAAAGACAGAGAGAGACAGAGAGATAGAAATTGAGAAATCTCCCCCTAGGGGGAATGGCCACACCGCAGTCCCTTCTTCTCCATTCTCCTCTTGGGCTCTTGGGCACACATGCACACACACCTGGCATGAGTTTAAGCCACCGAGTCCAGGACTCGAACTGTGGTCAGCTACATGGGAGTCCAGTGATGTAGCCATTTTGCCATCTGTTGGTCCCTGTTTATTTATTTTTAAAGTAGCCATCTTCATGGGTGTGATATCTCGTTGTGGTTTAAACCAGGATAACATTTTTTCACTATGGAATTAATGTACATGCCAGAGAGAAAGAGAGGAAGAAAGAGAGAAATCGCTGCCCAGGGGTGAAAGTATGCAACTGGTGTATTTTCCAAGCTGCTGGATCTAGGACTTACACGACACAGTTGGCCGTCTGGGGTCCAGCTGCCTTAACCACACCACCTGGCTGGCCCTAAACTAGGATACTTCTTAGAGAGAAGGAGGCACCACCCATATCACACTGGGGCACAGGAACACACTGATCTGTGGTGACTATGGCATGACTGGTCTGGGAATCACACGAGGAAGGCCAATATACCAAGCCTTCTTGATCTGCCGACTGGGTGCCCAGAGTGCCAGGGCCTGCTGAAGACCAGCGTGGGGCCTGCTGAGGGCCAGGTTCCTGCCTGTGATCCACCGTGCCACCAGCTTGCTCGAATCCCCTTGGCTGCTAACTAGCGTAGAGGTAGAAGGAAAGTTCATGGACTAGTTCCACATCACCAAGGTGGCAACAGTTTTGAAAGCTCAGTGAGGCTCTGTGGAGAAAGGATTTTAAATCAGCTAAAGTTCCATGTAAGTAAAATAATTACCAACGGGGTCAGCAGATGTTGTGGTGGTTTAGGTGCTAGATCTCGCATTGCCAACTCTGAGGTTCAAGTCTTAGACCCACCGACCTGAAAAACATGCTCGATGAATGTGGATGTGGGTCCCCAATCCCACAAGGAGAATGGAAGGGAAGGAATTGCAGTGTGGCCATCACCCCAGGGGGCGATTTTTCACTTTCCTACTCTGTCTTTCCAGCGAGCACACACCCTATGACAAAAAAAATCTAAAACAAAACAAAATAAACATAAACTTTGAAAGGAAATTGCCATTCCATATTGCCTTCTATCATATCATTATTACCACCACCACTGTGCACCTGCTGGAGAACGGTCACCAGCCATTCACAGGTCGTGAGACAGAGTTAAGGGCAAAGGAGAGAACGGGCATGCCTGACCTCATTCTGTATCACTCATCAAGTCTAACAGTTATTCAAACTATTGATTTAATTCTTTTTGTTGGAAAGGTTTTTGCTATAGGGCGCGTGCGCTCTTCAGAAAGACAGAAAGAGACAGAGAGACAGAAAGTGAGAAATCACCCCGCCCAGGGGGGATAGCCACACTGCAATCCCTCCTCCTCCATTCTCCTCTCGGGATCTTGGGCACGCATGCACACGCGCCCGGCGTGAGTTTAAGCCACTGGGTCTAGGACTCGAATCACGGTCAACTACACGGCAGTCTAGCGATATAGCCATTACACTAACTGCTGGTCCCAGATTTAATTCTTTTTGAAAACATTTTTTTAAAATTTATTTTCTATTTGTTGGTTGGTATTTTTCAAGCCTCCAGGCTCAGGCTTTGAACTATAGTTGACTGTGTGGGAATCTAGTGCCTTTGACCACTACAAAGGTGGTGGCCCGCAAGTTGTGCTTTCAGCAGACACTGTAATAAAATATGTGTACTGTGTGTAGTCAGTGTTTTGTTTTTGCGTAGTAAAATAATCTTAGACATGATCTCCTAAGACCTGACGATGCTGCCAGGTAGGCAGAGATGGAAGATGTGTGCTTTTCCCACTTGACAGCTGAGAAAAAAGACTGGGAGAAAGAAAGCTGGCCACTCGGTACTCAGGACACATGCCAGGCACCGTACCAGGGGCCGAGATCTGCCAGGCACAGATGGAGCTGTGGCAGGAAAAGCAGCAGCTTGATACAACAGCGATGAGTGTCACCGAGAGGCAGGTGGAGGGTGCTACGTGGACAGGTGTCAAAGCAAGGGCCCCTTGCAGCAGACAGGATGTTTAAGCTATGACCTGAGGTACGGGGAGGAGGTGGAGGAAAGCTGGAAGGAAGGAGATGGAGGGAGTGGTGGACGGAAAATGGTTCTAGGCAGGAGGAACAGCCTGTTTGTACACTGGGTGGGAGAATCCGAACTTCCAGGGTTATCAAGTGAGTCTGGGAGGAGCCAGCTGGAAGGGGACCCGGGAAGTCATGTTAGTAGAGCCGCTACTGTAACGGCCTGCCTAATACCCAGAGAGCCTGCATGACTCCACAGTCCTGGAGCTCTTTTCCACCTGACCGAAGCAAAGAACCTGGGCTGCCCGATGACAGGTGCTGGAAGCAACAATCCCAGGGACTTCGCCACGTTCAAGCAAGATGGAATTAAAGTACGAGTTGTTTTTGGTGCAAAAGAGTTCTCAAATCCATGCATAGTTTTTTTCAGCAGATGCATTTTCCACAAACTTTCTAAAGACCCCATGCATGTGGGTGGAGCTCACACATTAAAGACCTGTGGGGCACAGAATCGCGATAGAAATGGGAGTGAAAATGAAGGTGCATTTTCAAATGTTAGCAAATAGGTCATTGATCTCCAGCGAGTGGGAAGGGGGAAACCTTCCAGAAAAATGAGTCTTAGAAAATATTGCTGGTGTGGCTTTCTAGTCCTCACACACGCCTGCCTATGCAGGACCACTGCACTTTCCGGCATTTCGTCATCCTCCGTTTTAAGCGCAGAACACAGAAGGATGGCTGAAATCCCTACGTTCTGTCCTTGCACAGGGCAGGGCGAAGGGAGGCATGTTACTGAGCGCCCGGCAGAAGCCACAGACGGGGAGGGATGGTGGCGCTGGCCTGTGTGCAGCACTCCAGCTGTGCCGGCTCACGGCAGAGCTGGATTTTGTCTTGTTTGAAGGGGATTCAATAGGTGGGGAAGGGATGGGGCCTCAGGCAACCAGCTCTGTCAGCCAGGCCCTCCCTGCGCAGGGCCACACTGCCACCATCGTTGTGGGTTCCAGCTGGCTCTACCCCTCGCCGTGTTCGTTAACTGTGGGCGAGTGGTCCCATCACTCTAGGCTTCAGTTTCCCCACGTGCAGAGTGAGGATAATGCCACCGGCATCATCACAGAGGACTGTCTGGGGATCCACTGGGACGAGAACAGCACGCCTGCAGCACAGGGTTTAGGGCGGTGAGCGAGCTATACAGGACGCAGTACAGTGGCACCCCTCTTGCCTTCGATGGGGCCAGCAGGTTATCACCGGACTTGTGGTCACCTGCCAGCAACAGCAAAGGCCCACGCCATCATCTTATTATTTTTATTTTTTGATGCCAAAGGGGACACACATGTGTGAGAAAGAGAGCGAGAACGCCTCCCAGTGGGGCCTGGTCATACCACACTCCCCTTTCCTTGATTCCTCTGTCCAACGAGGATTTTGAACACACACACACATACACACACACACATATGCCTGGTGTGTTTTTCAAGTCACTGGGCAAGGATTTGAACCCCAGCAGCTCTGTGCAATGCCTTCACACAGCACGTAATCATCGCACTATGGACTGGCCACCGACAATCCTTCTAGAATTTAAACAGCTCATGGGCTGCGGTGCCTTGGTCTGTGACCATGTTGCTATAGCAAAATTATAATGACTGGGCCATTGGTAAAAGAGTAGAAGTTTATCTGGTTTCCAATTCTTGTGGCTAGAAAGTCCAAGAGCATGGGGCCTGCATGTGGACAGCCCCAGGTCCCTCGCCACAACATGGCTGAGCAGGAAGGCTGGTGGGCGTGTACAGAGGGCATGTGTGACTGAGGGGCAGCACCTTCCTTTTTTTCAGTTTTTGACATAGGGTGTATACATTGACCGGAGAGACAGAAAGAGAGGGAAAGTGAGAGCTCACCCGGCTCCACCAAGAGGATGACCCTTATCCCTCACTCCCCTCAGGATTTTGGGCACATGCGCATACGTGCCCAATGTGATTTTCTAGTCACTGGGTCTGAGGCTTGAACCGCAGTCTGCCATGTGGGAAGTCTAGGTCCTTAACTATATGCCACCTGCTGGCTCTAGCATCTTACTTTATAACGATATGTTCTTGTAGGAACTAGCCCCTTCACATAAGAATAAGAATTTACTCCCTTCCAGAGATGGTGTTAACCTATCCTCGAGGGAGGGGCCCCCAACACTGCCCAATAGGCCCCCCTTAAAGGTCCCACCACTTCCAAACACCATTGTCCTGGGGACCAAGCTTATAGCACCAGAACCATTGTGGGACAAACCATCATATAAACCATAATATGGGACTATGTCTGGAAGACAATCCAAACCTCCTTCACATTTCAAGGGTCTTCAAAAAGTTCATGGAAAATACGTATAATGGAAAAAACCAAAACTATGCACAGATTTAACGTTTTCTTTCACCAAAATAAACTTGTATTTAACTCTAATTTTTTCTTTTCTTTTTTTGGTCAGAGGGCATGTACACTCGCTAGAGACAGAAGAAAAAGGAGAAGGCACCTCCTGTAATAGGACAAGGTCATGTTGCAATCCCTTCTCCATTTCTCCATCCTACAGGGATTCCGCGTGTGCGTGCACAAGTTCCCTATGTTTTTCTCCATCCTACAGGGATTCTGCGTGTACGTGCACAAGTACCCTATGTTTTTCAAGTCACTCAGGTTGAGAGTTGAACCATGGCTGGGCACATGGGCTCCAACTCCCTTTACCACTAGGCCACAGGGTTGGCTCTCCATGAACTTTCTGAAGTCTCCTCTTATTCCTCAGATGACTAACACCTTAATTTGTGCTCACACAGTATCCAAGGTTGTTTTTTCTTGGCTCCTTCTAACACCAGGATTTGGCAGGCTGAGTCGGGGCTGTGCCCTCATTTTAAGATGAGAAACTGTGGCCTCAAGTGGCTCCTTGACTCATTGACTGTGAAAAGGGTGAACAGGGCTACAAAGAGGCCAGCTTGGGGAGCTGCCAGCACTTCTGGGCTGAGCGTCTCTGAATCAGGCCCATGAGCAGGCAGAACCAGTCTATGAAGGGATAAAGGGGCTGTGGCCTTGCCCTTCACAAGTAGCCGGCCTGCTTCAACACCTTATCTGACCGACTTGTAATTCGTAATTCGCCAGCACTGCCACACAAAACACTGGCTCCCAGAGTGACAGCGACAAGGGATTGCAGAGGGCGTGAAAATGCAAACCCAAGGCTGTAAGAAGGACAGAGAAGCAAGGCTAAGGAATCTGCTTGGCCTTGGGTGGCTTGGATGGCTGTCCCAGATCACAGGGGTGCAGGCGGCTGGGGCTGGCACTGTCTAGTAAGGGCAGAAGTTGGTCTGCGGCAGGATCTGGCATGTCAGCTGGCTGATCAGCTACTGGCTGGGGAGCCAGCAGGGGGAAGGAGTTGCACAGAGGCAGAAAGGTCAGGCTGCTCTTGCTGACAGGAGCATATTAACCTTTCTACAGCAGCAGAGAGCTCCCTGGTTCTAAGACCCTGTTCTCAAAGACCAGCCAGTCCCATGTGGCCAACGCTGGCCCAAGGCTGCCTTTGGGAGGGCCGTGAAAGGAGAGGCCATGGGGAGGAGAGGTGGCAGGCCACCTGCCCAGAGCTAACAGCTTGGGGGCAGCTCCAGTTTGGAGAGTGAAATGGCCTGGGTTGGGGGAGGGGGACACCCAGGGCTAGGGAGGAGGAGGAGAAGTGGATGAGAGTGGGCGGGAGGCACTGGCCTGCAATGCTCTTGAAGCTAGAGAAATTGACTCCATGTGTTTGGGTTAGTTTACTCCGCTAAATGGAGATTTTTTTAAAAAAGCCAAATGGAATTGGTGTTACAATATTGAAAAAAACCCCATCCAAGGCAGTTAAATCATTTGTTTCAAACAAAACAAAGTGAGGGGACCAGCAGTTAGAGTAATGGCTATGTAGCTGGACTCCCACATAGTCAACCGCGGTTCGAGTCCCGGACCCGGTGGCTTAAACTCACTCCGGGCGTGTGTGTGTGTGTGTGTGTGTGTGTGCCCAAGATCCCAAGAGGAGAATGGAGGAGAAGAGATTGTGGCATGGCCATCCCCCCTGGGGGGTGATTTCTCGCTTTCTGTCTCTCTGTCTCTCTCTGTCTTTCTGGCGAGCGCACGCACCCTATAGCAAAAAAACCTCTCCAAAAAAAACAAACAAAAAATCACAAAGTGACCTCCCTCCCCTCCCCGCCAATATATCTAATACTGGCTTGAACCCCACCTGCTACACACACTTCTCCAGCTGTGCCTGTGCTCCAGAGGAGACAGGGCTCAAGCCCGTGGCAGGGAGTGTGCAGAGGTTCAGGCGGGCCCCAGACACAGGCCCAAGATTCTGTATGGAATCTTTGTTTTGTTTTTCCCTGTCAGATGCGTTATTGGTTGCCCTGAGGTTTCTTTTGTTTGGTTCAATTTCCCAGGCCTGGGTCAGTGAGAATGGTAACCACACATGCAAAAGGAAGGATCAGTTTAAACACTAACAGAACTGATCAATAAGGGCCCCATCTCCAACAATCTCTGCAATTCCTTGCAGGACCATAGGCACTTAATTTAATCTACGGATTTAGTCAAGAAGTTACAGATGTACTGCTTCTTTGAAAGTAAATATTTTTAGTTTTCCTTTATTCACGATAGGGCATGTGTGTGTGCACTGAGTGTGTGTGTGTGTGTGTGTGTGAGACAGAGAGAGAGGGGGGTGCACCCACCACAGGGTCTGGTTATGCTGTAATCCCTACCCCCCAGCAGTCCAGACTGCAAGATCTTGGATAGCTGCGTGTGTGTCCAGTGTGTTTCGGGCTGACCGGCCAGGGATTCACACCGGAGTTGTCAGTGAGACCTGTCTTCCTTCGGGCAGTGTGTTAGCACTGTGCCATGGAGCCAGTCATAGAAATGTATTTTTTTAAAAGGCACAGGGTAGGGGCCAGATGGGGCACAGTGGTCATGTGGCTGGACCTATGTGGGAAGTTCCCAGGCCTCCCGTGGAGGGCAGGTGGGCAGATGCATGCATGACTGTGAGCAGAGGTTGTGGTGGAGGGCTATGTGAAGACCCTGCTGGGGTGTGCCTTCCTTCTCTCTCTCATGGAAGAAATAAATAATAAAAAAAAAAATAGCAGTAGGGCAGATACCAGAGACAAATACTGAAAACTATGCTAATCACACAATAGGATCCCCCCCGCCACACACACACACACACTTTTTGCCATAGGATGTATGTAATTGCAGGAGGGAGACAGAGACAGAGAGAGAAAAAGTGAGAAATCACCTCCCAGAGGATGGCCATGTCACAATCCCTTTTTCTTCATTTTTCTCTTGAGATCTTGGGTACTCACATATACTCCCAGAGTGTTTTTCAGGGCCCCGGGTCTGGGACTCGAACCGCAGAGTCGGCCATGTGGGATCCAGCCATGGTAACCACCATGCCACCCACTGGCCCATTACACAATAGTTTTCTCTCTCTTAATTCTGACTTGGAGATGTCATGGGTATGGATACGTTAACCATTTTTCGGATGTAAATGAACAAGAATCCAATGAGTCATGAACATGGGACACACAGCGTACCGTTGTGCACAGTTTCACAGGCATCTTGAAAGAGTACGGCATAGTGACCAAGACTTCAGCAAAAAAAAATATAATGGACGGCTCTGTGATTTATTACCTCCGGCAACGTTCTCTTCGTCTGAGAGAAAAAGTTCAGAAGAGGACAGTGCAGGTTGAGAGTGGGTCAGAACTTGTAGTTTACAGGATGGGCCTCACTGCTGTCACCACATCTCTGAAGAGTCTGGGCCCCTGTGACCCTTTCTCACAATTACAGGCACTGTGAGGCTGCTGACCTCAGGGGGCGCGTGTTGGCTTTGCTCCCCCGAGGTCACAGACAGTGACTACAGGAGATGGGGAGGGCAGCAGGTCAGGCCTCACCCAGCTATCCCCATCACAGACAACCAGGACTACCTATAGGAGGTCTCCCCAAGAACAGAGACGGGAGGGAGGGATATCCAGGCTCACCCTCAGCACCTAGAACCTGGGAGAAAGAGACCATGGGCTTCCCCCTCCAGACCTCTGAGAAAAGGGCTTTCTGCAGGACAGCGTCATTAGTATATGCAGAGATGCCCATTAGTTTTTTCCTTTTTATTTATTTATACTTTTGGAGAGGTTTTTGCTATAGGGCACGTGCACTTGCCAGAAAGACAGAGGGAGATAGAGAGACAGAAAGTGAGAAATCACCCCTCTAGGAGAGATGGACACGCTGCCATCTCTTCTCCTCCATTCTCTTCTTGGGATCTTGAGTATGCGCACGTACATGGCATGAATTTAAGCCACTGGGTCTGGGACTCGAACTGTGGTCAACTACATGGGAGTCCAGTGACATAGCCATTACACCAACTGCTGGTCCCAGCTTTTTCCTTTTTAAGAGGGCACTCGAATACATGAAACATAAAATTGGCCATTTCACCCCTCTTTGAGTGTCCAATTCAATGACATTAAGCACACTTGCATGGCTGTACAGACATCACCAGTATTTTTTAAAACACAGGAAGGACCGGCAGATGGTGTAACGACTACATTGCTGGACTCCCACATGGCTGGCCATGGTTTGAGTCTAGGGCCCAGTGGCTTGAAACTCACACCAGGCATGTGTGTGTGCATGCTCAAAATCCAAGAGGAGAATGGAGGAGAAGGGATTGAGGCATGGGCACCCCCTCCGGGGGGTGATTTCTGGCTTTCTGTCTCTCTGTCTTTCTGGTGAGTGCATGTGTCCTATAGCAAAGTTCTCTCTATAAAAAAGGAAAGACATTGCCAGTGTAATTGAAGCCCACTGTGCAATGCACTTCTTCCCAGCTGCACCCCCTCTGTCCCCTCCTTCCCCAAAACCTATCCTGAATTTGTGCAGGATTCTGCTGCTCCCTTACATGGTTTTTCATCCTCTTCAAACACAGGTGTTACGCTGTACCTTCCAAACAGGACTAGTATCCTGTATTCTTTCCACACTTTTTTTTTTCTCTTTTTGGAGAGGTTTTTGCTATAGGGCACATGCACTCGCCAGAAAGACAGAGAGAGACAGAGAGATAGAAAGCAAGAAATCACCCCCCAGGGGGGATGCCCACGCCGCATTCCCTTCTCCCGCATTCTCCTCTTGGGATTTTGGGCACGCACGCACACGTGCCTGGCGTGAGTTTAAGCCACCGGGTCCAGGACTCGAACCACGGTCGACTACATGGGAGTCCAGCGACATAGCCATTAAGCTAACTGCTGGTTCCTCAAAACTTTTTTTTATCATTGAGAATGTTCATATTAATATATGTAACTGATGCATTTTTACTGCTGTAGAGGAATCTGTGGTGTGAATGAATTATTTATTAGTAAAAGTTTATGTGAGTGAATATTATGTTCATTTAGAAGAAAAAAGGCTCCTCAGAATGCACCAGCTAAAGTCACCCATCTGTTCCTGTAGGTGTGTGGCATTAAGTAGAAGAGTCGAAGCTTACCCGGACCCAGAGGCCCCTCCTGGTGCCTCCTCCCGGGCCAGACATCAGGCAGTCAGTTTACAGTAATCTGCAGGCATCTCCGGGGGATGCCCACGCCGCAATCCCTTCTCCCGCATTCTCCTCTTGGGATTTTGGGCACGCACGCACACGTGCCTGGCGTGAGTTTAAGCCACCGGGTCCAGGACTCGAACCACGGTCGACTACATGGGAGTCCAGCGACATAGCCATTAAGCTAACTGCTGGTTCCTCAAAACTTTTTTTTATCATTGAGAATGTTCATATTAATATATGTAACTGATGCATTTTTACTGCTGTAGAGGAATCTGTGGTGTGAATGAATTATTTATTAGTAAAAGTTTATGTGAGTGAATATTATGTTCATTTAGAAGAAAAAAGGCTCCTCAGAATGCACCAGCTAAAGTCACCCATCTGTTCCTGTAGGTGTGTGGCATTAAGTAGAAGAGTCGAAGCTTACCCGGACCCAGAGGCCCCTCCTGGTGCCTCCTCCCGGGCCAGACATCAGGCAGTCAGTTTACAGTAATCTGCAGGCATCTCCAGCCCACTAACCCATCTTAAAGGGCAATTAGTGGTTTCATACAACTCGTTATTTATTTACTCAGAAGGCTGTAACTTCTTCTGGGCTGCTCTCGATTGTGTAAAATACATGTTTGGGACCTTTTAAAATGTGTGTTATTTACCTGATAGCATTCAATGGCTTCTCTGGAGCCATTCGGTTTTATTGTGGAAATTAGTACTAGCGGGGCTTTTTAAGAGCTGATTTTGAGACCTGCAGTCTACTCACATTGCTAATGCTATCTACTCAGCTAACAGCCACCAACGGGCTGCCCAGGGCAGGGCAGCGAGCCCTTCTCTCCTGTGAGTGTCGGAGGTGACTGTCAGACTGTTCGAGGGAGGATGCTCACAGCTGCTTAGGTGGCATTTCTCTCCCTTCTCACGGCCCCACACAGTCCTCTTCCAGGGCTCTCCCATGGTACCTGACAATTTCTGTTTGCTTTTGAAATAGTATTATTTACTTTGAAATAACAGAACAAGACTGATTCTTTGGTGATCAGTGGGGAAGAAATCAGGAAATGACCCAGGATGAATTTTCAACATGGACAATGTAGGAAGAGGATGCTGGAGAGACAGAGGTGGGGGGGACTGGAGTGAACCCCACCTAGAACCCCAAAACCCATAATCTGACTTTAAGGGAGGATAGGCTAACTTAGAGCATATTACCAAAGGATATTTCTTGGGTTTGGTTGACATTTGATTTTTTTTTAATGTCAGTGTAAAAATGTGTACCATACTGTTAGTTATTAACAGTTTTGATACATTAAACCCGTATGCTTATTTTTTCCTCTTTCAGTTTTTCAGTCTCTTGGTAGGATTTAAATCAAAGAACATGTCATGGTGTCTTGATGAATGGCTTTTCTTGGTGGTGCGACAGAGTAGTTACCAGCGTATGGAGAGGTCAATGAAGCACCTTTTCTATTTATCAGCTCCTTTAATCTGTACGGAAACCATTATCACCCTGTTTATGCAACTGAGAAAGTGCAGACTCAGATGTGTAAATACTTTACCTAAGTAAATCGCAGCCCATGGGATCCAAAGTCCCATGCTTGTTTAATTCATCAAGTCTTATAAAAAGAGGTGAGATGATAGAAGGCTGGGTCAGAGGTGTTTTTTTTTTTTTTTTTTTTTTTTCCCTTATCATGAGAGCAGAGATGAATGGTAAAATTTGCATTCTTGGTTAGTCTTCTCTAAAAACGCATGTAAAGGTGATTAAGGTGGCTGGATCCTACATGCTAACCATGTGGTTCAAGTCTTGAACCCAGTGGCTTGAAAAGTATACTGGCTAGGGACCAGAAGGTGGGTGTGGTGGTTGAGGTGCTGGACTCCCACATGGCTGACCACAGTTCAAGTCCTGGACCTGGTGGCTTAAAAATCATATTGAGCGTGTTTGCATGAGAGCCCAAAAGCACAGGAGGAAAAGTTGACTGTGGCATGGCCATCCCTCTGGAGGACTTCACCTCTTACTGTGTCTCTCTGTCTCTCTCGACAAGTGCATGTGCCCTATGGCAAAAACCTTTAAAAGAATTAAGTAAAGATGGCCAAAAATTGAAAAGAAAGGAAAAAAATACAACGGGCGTGGTGCATGCCTAAAATCAGGAAAGGAAGGAGAAATAGAGAAGGGACTGGAGTGTGACCATTCCCCATAGGGATGTGCTTTCTTGCCCCCCCGCCCCACCCCTGCCCCAACCCTAACCCCATACTCTGGCATGTACACGTGTCCTCTGGCAAATTAAAAAAAAAGGCATTTAGTAAGTCATGATGGGCCCATACTGCCTAATATTCAAGATGTGGCTTCTGCCCTGCAGTAGTTGTCAAGGCCGGACATAAACACATGAAGTGAGCAGAGTGGAACAGCACTGCCGATGGATCAGGCGCCCTGTGAGCTCGGAAGGCTGGTTGCATGTTATCTCCTGTGGAGGCTGAGGCTGGATTCCAGGCAGAAGGCAGCACAACTGTGCAGTGACAGACTCCACCCCCACACCTCACCCGTCTGAAGCTCGCTCCAGAGGCCTTCCCGTCAGGCCCATAGCCCCACAGAGAAGGGGCTTGCTGCTCCCTTGTCCTGCTCATGCCATTCCTTCGGTGTCCTCTTCCCTTCTCCATTCCTGGGTCATTTGGTGTCACCAGCCTCCACGAGCCACTTCAAATGCTACCCCCACTCCCCCGGCTCTGAGAGTCCTTCGGTGTTTTTCTGGTGCTCTCCAGGGCCACTGACTTCTTCATAACCTGAAGGGGAGGGGAGTGTCACTGAAGCAGCTAAGGGCATTGACTATGGGCTCCCACAGACCACGTGGGAGCTGTGTGGCGAGCCTCGGGGTCAGTCATGGAAGCCTAACACCCAGACCCACCAGGATTTCAGGGAGAACAGTTCAGAACATGAAATAAAATGAAGTTACACTGAGAATCTGTTTAAGGCCCTAACGTTGGATTCTTCCTTCCTTGCTGATCACAATGATTAAATGAGGGGGTGTTTAGGTATCTCCTAGTATCCACAAGGGACTGGTTTCGGGACCCTCAAGGACACCCAAATCTACAGATGCTCAAGTCCTTTATGTAAAATGGTGTAACGTTGGCATACAACCGGCCTACATACTCCGTCCTGTGTACTGCGAGCCGTCTCTAGGTTCCTTGCAGTAGCTAACACAGAGTAAGTGCTACGTGCAGAGCTGCCCTGCATTGTCTAGGGAATAACAGTACCAACGCGCCCGTCATGTGCCTAGCTGCAGCATGTCAGCAGCGACAGGACGCTTTCCATCCACGGCAGGTGGAAGCTGCAGACATAGAAGCCCAGGACACGGAGGGCCGGCGGATGCTTTAGGTAATACTGTTCTAACAAGGGAACACGACTGTTCTAGTAAGACCTGTGACTCTTTGTGTATGAGGACATGGCTATAGTCACTGTATTTCAGCATATGTCTACGTTTTCTCTACTGTTCTATAAACTCGGCAGCCTGCATGCCACGGGTAGCAAACGCTGGTGTTTTCCATAGACTCCGGCATGGCACCTTAGGCACTGTAGGGCGCAGTACTGTGAACAGTCACCGAAGGAATTAAGAGAGAAAAAGCAGCATGACTGATCTGTGGAAATCGTACAGAAGAGCATTTTAGTTACATCAACAGTAAGAAGCAGCAAGGTAAGGGGCCAGGGGAGTGGGGAGGAGCCAGAGGTCATCTGTCCTGACCCCTAACTCAGTACAAGAAATTTCTCTGTGGCATCATATAGTTCTCTTTTTGTTTCTGATTTTGAGTTCTATCCTATTACTTTTTTAGGAGTTATTTATTTATTTGCTATAGTATGCATGTGCTTGCCATACACAGAGACAAAGACAGTGAGAGGGAAAGTGAGAAATCACTCCCCAGGGGGATGGCTGCACCATAATCTCTTCTCTGTTCTCCCCCTGGGATCTTGGGCAAAACCGCACATGCTCCCGGTGTGATTTTCAATCCACCAGGTCTGGGACTCAAACCACGGTTGGCCATGTGGGAGTTCAGCAATGTAACTACTATACTATCTGCTGGGCCCTCTATTTTATTTTTTAAATGTTTCTTTCTTCCCAGCAAGGGAGACAGAGAGAGATGGAGACAGAGAGAAAGAGTACCCCTAATAGGGTCTTCATGTTGCTACCCACCCCTAACCTCAGCCAGGCCCAGGTCATGGGCATGAGTGCATGGCCAGCACGTTCAGGCAGGTCTCTGGAAGCCAGCTGGAGATAAGCAGATAACCAAACCAGAAATAACAAAATGCAAACGGCGGCCCAGCCACCCTTCTCTGACTGTACCCACACCTGCTTTGTTGCTGCACAATGGAGGACAAGAAAATCGATCTGACTGGAGTCTGAGGGCCCGAGATCTAGTCCTGGCTCTGCCACTTGCTAGTGCAGGGCTCTGGGTGATTCACATCACCTGTGTAAGGCTCCGTTTTCTTAACTATCTCTCAGGGTCATTGTTAGGATCATAAAAAGGGACAGTAAATGTGACAGTGCTTCTAAACTCTACAGCTCCTAAAACAAGCTGTTATTCAGGCTCTACTTAAAAGACTGCAAAAGGAAGTTTTTGCTTTGGAGAGACCAGAGCCTGCTTTAGAGCTCAAGAGCAGGGTTGCCACAGACTTGTCAGCATGCTATGTCAACCTTTTTAAAGTTAGAGATTTAAAACTTGTTTGTAAAAGGCTTATTTATTTATCGTCCATGAGAGAGAGAGGAGAGGGTGCATTCCCAATAGGGTCCCCATGTTCTCATCTACCCCAGCCTCAGCCAGCCAAGATCATGACACCAGCACGGACAGAGAAGCCCTGGGATGTGAACCTTGGACCTTCCCATGTGGGGCCAGTTGTTACTTTGTTGCCACTATTGTAGCCCCTAAAACTTTTAAAAAAGTGCCCTTACTAGGGCCAGCAGGTGGCGTGGTGGTTAAGGTGCTGGACTTCCACATGGCTAACTGCAGGTAGAGCCCCAGAACCAGTGGCCTGAAAATGACACTGGCACATGTGCATGTGTGCCCACAATCCCAAGAAGAGAATGGAGGAGAAGGGACTGCTGAGCGGCGGTCCCCCCTGGGTGCGATGATTCCTCACTTTACCTTTCTGTCTCTCTCTGGTGAGTGCACGTGCCCTATAAGAAAAATCTTTTTTAAAAAAACATGCTCCTACATCCTTTTTATTTATTTATTTTTGACCCTTAAGAGACTAACTATTCACAGGCCACGGCAACTATGGCTCTCCTCTTACATTGCTAGAGAATGGACGTGTGTGACCCCAAGCACACTCCCGCACCAGTGGCCATTGCAACATGCTTGCTCCCTTTGCTTGGTTGAAGCTGGTCACTTGACAAGGGTCAAGATAAAGGGAAGATCAAGCTGTCACTTGCTAGTGTGGGGCTCTGGGTGATTCACGTCATCTAGCTGAGGCTCAGTTTGAAAAAATTATGCTTGACTTAAAAAAACAAAGGTATAAGAGGGGTGGAAATAATTCTAGCAACTAGAATTGGACATTTATTTTTTTTGTAATGTGCATGATTGAGTCACTATGCAGTGTGTACTGGATGGGAGATCGCATTTTGTGTGCTAAGATGATGCCTAGGGAAGGAATGTAAATTGAGTTACAAAAAATAGTTTCAAGAAAACAAAATGTATCTATTCAATGACTGCAGTAGGATATGTAGCCCCAGTTAGGTGCTAATTTATAGGATGCGTAAAGTTAGACTTGTGCTCATGGAAATGTGTGTGTCACATGTGTTTGCTAGGAGGGTATTTGGATTGATGAGGGTCTTTGGTGATTCAATAAAATGTGGGGGGAAACAGTATAGAAATAGATAACAGAGACAGTGTGGGAGGAGAACAGGAGGTGGCAGAGGGTAAGAGAGAGGGAACCAAGGATGGGGGAGAAAAAGCAAAACATACAGAAAACAAGAAATGGAAGATCATTTGCTAATAATAACATGTTTGTTGACGTGCTTGATTGAGACAATATACAGTGTACTCTGGATGGAAAATCTCATTGTGTATGCTGTAATGATGTACAGTGAATGAATGCAAATAAACTGGAAAAAAAAAGAAAAAAAAACAAAGCTATGAGGGAGACCAACAGATGGTGGAAGAGTTACATCACTGGACTCTCACATGGCTGACGTGGTCGAATTCCGGACCCATCTACAGGGTGTGTGTGCGTGCCCCAAATCCCAAGGGCAGAATGGAGAAGGGATTTTCTTGCCATCTCTCTGGTGAATGAATATATGTGCCCTATAGCAAAAATCTCTCTCTAAACAAAACCAAAACCAAAACCAAAACCAAAACAGAATGAGGCTTTTCCAATCCCACTTCCAGATGCAGACTGTTTGAGTTTTGGACCAGTGTGGACGTGAAACCCCCTGCATGTCAAGCTATTCCTCGTTTACTTAATTTCCTTATATTCTCCCTAATGGTGAAGAAGGAGATTTGATGCATGAGAATTATTTGAGAAAGGGTAAAACAGCAGCAAATGCATGAGCCTACAGAGGACTTGCTCCTTGCAGTGCCAACACCCCTCTGGACGGATTCACCAGAGCATGGGCACAGACACAGGGCTGCCCTTACCCATCCTGAGCACGGCACCCCGCAGAGCTTGCCGGATGCACTCAGTAAATATTTGTGGAATAAATAAATACATCGATGGTAGTTGTTTGAATTTCAATATTAATGGATCTTGGACCCGAGATACTGCCAGATGGGCAGACAGGTTCCAGTCTGGTGCTATGTCTCCAAGGCTATAAAATGCAACCATTGCTGCAGTTGCAAGCTGACATTTCTGGGGATGATTATATGCACAATTTAACCACATGGCCACTTGTGCCCTCCGAGTGCCATCACATCAACAATGTTTTCATGTTGGCTTTCTTGTTCATTCTTTTTTTCTTTTAAAGTGGAGCACAATTTTTTCCAGCCTTTCATATTTTTAGCTGAATATGATTTATTCATATGAAATTATGCCCCATTTTTATAAAATCCAAGTTACTGCAAATGATGCTTGAGGTTTCACTGCAAATATTAATTCCTGATCTGCTGCTATAAAGCATGCCCGCTCGCTGTGCGGCAGCTCTGTCGCTCGGAGACAGATGGAAGCAGTCCAAGGGGATGATTAACTTCTTCGTCCTGGCAATTTCCTAGTGCTCCTTTCGCCCTAGATTTCCAGATTGACCTCCAGCTTCTCTGCAAATGCATAGTCGCTCAGCTTGATAAATCACACGACTCCCGTTTTTGATCACAGTTATCCACTATTTACTACTTATGAAGGGAAGTTAATGGTACTCCAGGCACTTCGTATGCTGCACACACACTCCCTTCCTCCTAACGGCACTCTGCATATTCTCCACCTCCCTGGCAGCGCGGCTGCGCTTGTGGTGGAGCCTCCATACCAAAGACACACCTTTGCAAAGGAACCTCAGACTCCTCCATCCCTTTTCTTCCCTGCCTCTTTTATTGTCATCGAGTATAAAGACTCACAAGCAGAAAAAGCACTTGCGGGGTACATTATCGCCAGCATAAGTAGGAAGGAGAGCAGTGTGAGGCAAGCTGAGGGGTTCTTAGAACTGGCTTCTTTACTTTCTCAAGAATTCTGCCACCTCTTCCTGCCCTGGTTGCTTGCTTTTGTCATTATTTTGGGGCATTGGTGGGCCTCTGGTAGACTAGCTGATGCACAATGGTGTAAAATAAACAGATAAGGGGACTGCAGGTGGTGTGGTTAAGGAGCTGGACTCTCATAGGCTGACTGCGGTTCAAGTCCTGGATCTGGCAGCTTGCTTTCTCACTTTCCCTCTCTTTCTCTCCCTATCTCTCTCTGGTGAGCACATGTGCCCTATAACAAATTAAGAAAATAAATAAAATCAATACTTAAAAATGAAAATATAAACATATAAAATATTTTATAATCAGGAGTAGAAAAAAATGTGCCATCCCTTCTATATGACCCTTCCTGTCATTGCAGGGAGGGTGGCACAAGTTAGTCAGCTGAACCTGAAGCCCACCTTGCCTTGCCATCATAATTCGGTTGTGGCCTGAAGTGTGCTACTTCTGCTGTTTTAGCTGAACCGTAAATTAACCCCATTGCTTAGGTAAAACTGAATAAGGCAAAAGGTTTCCTGGGGTGGGGGTGGGTGGTCATAGACGGTTTTAAAAATTGAGGTAATGGGAATACTGCACTTTTCATTGATCCGGAGTTTGCACTGGTTACGGACGACACCTTGAACTTTGAAGCATCTCACCAGCACTGTTAGCATGTAGTCTGAAAAAAGTGACCTTTCCCCTCTTAGGACAAAAATAAAAGTGCTGTCCAATATTTTGACAAGAAAAGAGACAGCTCTGGAGAAATGCAAAGGCAGACAACATAGACCTTCAGAAGACTCCTGGACATTTTCTGACCTCTAACACCTCAGAGGAATGAGAGGCTTCTCTGCCCTTGAAGGAAGAAAGGGAGATGTACCCCTTCTTTTTCCTTCTAATTGGCTACATCAGGTCGGGTCTCAGAACTCTAAAGGCAGGCTTCCTGACAGGAAAGCACAGAGCTGCTAGCTTCGTACAATGTGAATTTACATCCTCCTGCCACTCTCAAGTCAACAAAATCCTGTTTCATCAAGATGCACATGTTGAAACAGAATGACTACCCTTCAGGGCCAGCAGGTGGTGTGGTAGATAAGGTGCTGGACTCCTGCATGGCCAACCGTGGTTTGGGTCCTGGACCCAGTGGCATGAGAATCACCCTGAGTTGTGTGCCTGTGTACCCAAAATCCTGAGAAGAGAGTGGAGGAGAAGGGACTGCGGCATGTCCCCCCCTCACCGGGGGTGATTTCTCACTTTCTCTCTCTCTCTTTCTAGTGAATGCACACACCCTGTGGCAAAAACCAAAACCCAAACCAAAAAGATTCTACTCTAATAGAAACGCTCTTTTGTTTACAGGGTACTCAAGATAAGTCTAAGTGGAAGTAAAATGGGTCTGCAGGGGGCCAGCAGATGGCGTAGCAGTTAAGTTGCTGGACTACCACATGGTTGACTGTGGTTAGAGTACCAGACCTAATGGCTTGAAAATCACTCTGGGTGTGTGTGCGTGCATGCTCAAAATCCTGGGAGGAGAATGGAGAAGAGGGGATTGTGGCATGGTTATTCCCCTGGGGATGATTTCCCACTTTCTCTCTCACTGTTTCTGTCTCTCTGGTGAGCATACATGCCCTAAGGCAAAAAAACCACTGAAAAAAGAAGGGAGTCTGCAGATGAGCAATGGTGCAGGACACTGAGGCTCTGGAGGAGGACGAGCCCTGGGAGTGTGTGGACATACTCTGCAAGGAGGAGCTGGGGCGGCATGGCCAAGGCCGGCCCAGACATTCCTGCCCAATTCCAGGACTGGAAGACCCAGGAAGCACTTTTTCCTGTCTGCCTAGGACAAAACTAAAAACACTGCCTAATCTTTAAAGAATTTTATAAAAAGAGGTGAGAGGCTGAAAATAAAACACACCTTCCGAAACCAGAATGGTTTGTATAAATGAATGTGTGCAAGATGACTACCATGCCCTAGGGAGCCAGAGATGCTGGGGTTAGAACCCCACCTCGAGAAGATCAGGACCCAGGTGGATTTTTACTCATTCCATTCCAACCCCACCCCGAGGTTTTTCTGACAGATGGAATGCGAGGCAAGTCAGATAGTGGCATGACCCTGAATCAAACTGATCATTTTTCTAGGAAAAAAAGCTGGTTTATTCCAAAGAGAAACTGGTATCTGGGGACCAGCAGTTGGTATAATGGCTATGTCACTGGACTCCCATGTAGTCGATCGTAGTTCGAGTCCTGGACCTGGTGGCTTAAACTCAGGCCTGGCACATGTGTGTACATGCCCAAAATCCCGAGAGAATGAAGGAGAAGGGATTGTGGTGTGGCCATGCCCCCCCCCCCGGGGGGGAGGTGATTTCTCACTTTCTGTCTCTCTGTCTCTGTCTTCCTGGTGAGCACACGCGCCCTATAGCAAAAACCTCTCCAAAAAGAGAAAAAAAAGAAAAAAAAAGGTATCTGTCACTTGGTAAGTCAGTATTTTCTAATATGTAAAACTAGAAATTCTGAATCCAAGGAATCCAGTAGGTGTTTTTAGTTCTTATTTTGAAGAAGAATTGCAATTCAGAAAGTTTATCATTTAAGGAAATTATCCCTATGGACCTAAATTAGTAGACAACGAAAATAGGAAAAGCGCCGAGAAGGCAACTATGGGCCTGGAAGAACCAAGTCAACTCGTCTCTGAAATCAGCCAGGCTCCCCGGTTTTGATCAGAATCTCAGACTGAACACGCGAAAGGCCCTATGACATTCGAAGACCCAGACTCACGCTTAGTTGGGGTCTGTCTCTACAGCACTCACTATGGTGTTTCAAAGAATAACAGTGGGAACCACTGGCTTCTAGGTAGGCAGTGGATAGACGAGGGTTTTAGTAAGAATATCAGGAACGCACTGCTCATCGTTCAAATCCACGCGCCTTTTTTAGCCAGGGCCAAATTGTGTATCTTCTGGGAAAAATCCTTTGAATGTATCAGTCCTGGTTTCTGATGAACTGTCTCTGGGTGTGCAACCATGTTTGCAGAGGGGCCTATATTTTCCTAAAATAGTTCTCGGTTCATTTTCCCAAAGGTCATAATGACATTTTGCATTTATTTATGTAGCTTTATTGACATCTACTTTACGTACCATAAAGCTCACCCACTTCCAGTGTATGTACAGAGGTGTGAAACCATTACCAGAGTCTAATTTGACATTTCCATTACCCCAGAAAGAAACCTTGTATTCACGGGCACTGATAAGGTATTATAAATTCGGGCTTTCCCTTGCTTCTCAATAACTTTTGTTGACGGAATCACTTACTTAATAAGGGAAGTCAAAGGGAAAAAAGAAATACCTAAAGGAAAGGAATTATTGTGTCAGATTTTAAATGTGTTTTGATCCAGGCTCTCCTCCTTCTCCCCAAAGATTCAGAAGCAGTGCAGTTATCAGCTTTTGTGAAAATCCCAGAAGCAATTCCAGAAGGTCACGTGCCGGCTACTCCTAGAGCAGGCAGGCTTGTGCGGTTGTCATGGGGAAGGCTTTTCAACTGAAATAAAAATACTCAGGCGCAGCCTGCTGCCACAGAGAAAATGCTTTTCACGTGCGCTCCATATAACTCGCCTAAGTGACAGGTTTTTCCTTGGAGAAGCAGCGAACGGAGCTGGTTTACACGGTCAATTATTGCTCATTCCAGAAGAAAGGAAGGAAGGGGAGGGGTGAAGGGTAGCCAGACAATGCCGAGGTGCCTGTCAGCCAGCCAAGGGGGACCTCTCCTGCTGTTTCTAACTGTGTACACCTCCCTTGTGGTGACACATGGAGGCTTCACTTTCACTTCTGGACCTTTTTTTTTTTTTTTTTAATAAGATTTTTGCCATAGGGCGCATACTCTCTCCAGAGAGAGAGAGGGGGAGACAGCGAGAGGGGAAGTGAGAAATCACTCCGCAGAGGGAATGGCCAGGCCACAATCCCTTTTCCTCCTTTCTCTTCCTGGGATTTTGGGTGGGTACAAATGCACATGCACACAGCCTGCATTTCAAACCACCGGGACTGGGACTCAAACCATGGTTAACCATGTGGGAATCCAGCACCTTAAGCACCATACCATCTGCTGGCATACTGGACAGTTATTTAAAAGACACACACGTGTAGGCAAATAAACATGACCCTTAGTGAAAAAGCCAAATCCAAATCCCAAAGGGCCTGGTCTGTTGAAGTAACTATGTAGCCCTGTTCAACTCTCCTTCTGTAGCCTTTCAGGTCAAATGGTCGAAAAACATAGCTAGAGTGTGTTTTGTTTCTTTTCTCTCTTTAATTGCCAGAGGGTATGTGCCCTAGCCAGAGTCAGAGAAAAGGGAAAAGGCACTCCCCAACAATGAGGTGTGGTCATGCTGCAATCCTGTCTCCTCCACTTCTCCATCCCATTGGGATTTTGGACACGCATACATGCGGTGCCCGAGGGATTTTCCAAGCCACCAGTGTTGGATTTGAACTGTGGTGGGCCATGCGGGATCCAGCTCCCTGAACCACGAGGCTATGGGGCCAGCCCTTGAGTGTGTTTCTTGATGAGGTGGATATTTCTCACTCAATAACACAGCCCGGAGAAAGACAGCAACGCAAAGAATAAGAAGTCAGGCACGCAGGATCGTGAGTTGTTGAATTACACGCATTAAGTATTTCAGGAGAGAATCTCATCAAAAGATAGATAGCGCCTGGTGAAATGATATGGAGAGAGTCGGAAGAAAGCACCTCGAAATAAATGAAGTACTTATTGCTGAAAAATGAGCTTTGCTCTCAACCAATTCCAAAGTTCAGAATTTACGGCGTTATTCAGGCCTTTTCCTTTTAGTTTCTTGTCTCTTGTTTCACGGCACAACAAGGCATTCTTCATACTTTATATGAAATACAACAAGGCGATTTTTGCAGTAATAAACTCCACACATGCATGACAAATCCAAGCATGCAAAATGTTTAACATCCCAGTTCACAGATACTTTAGGGACAAAATCCGATTATGAATTATATGCCACAATAAATAGGGCTCAATGTTTCATAACGCAATTTATAGTTCATAAAAATGACAAAATGTACCTGTCAGACAGAGCGCGGAGAGTAGGTCTCTGGGCCGCCTGCTGGGAGAAAGGGCAGAATGTTTATTTAATATTCTGACTTTTAAATTATGTGCTCAATCAACACTTAGCAAAACCCGTTTTACACACATTTTTGTCATGTGGCCAAATCTTCAGCGACGAGCGGCATCGTAGCGAGCCCTGCCACGCTGTTCTGAAATGAACATTCCAGAGGCGTTCAGTGAAGCCTGACAGTGCACACCTGCCATGCGAGACACATGGAGAAGCCAGAGTTCTCCACTCTGGGGGAGGTTGGACAGAGCCCAGGGACTGGGCAAAGAGCAGAGCTACTTTATCTTTACTCCTTGAAATCATTTCCCCCATTCCTTTATTTTTCTTTCCTATAAGGGAAAAAAAGATCTACGTAGGTCCCTTTACAGCCTCTTTCCCAGCGAAGGTGTCGTTTTTGACTCGGTTTTCAGGTGGATCGAAAAAGTCTCCATGGTTAGAAAATGGAAGTCTAACTAGAAATCTCATGGCACCACGGGGTTATTGATTTGTTTTAAGCATGGAAATGGTATTGAGGCAATGTTTTTTAAAGAATTTTGGAGATTCATATTGAAATATTTATGGAGAAAATGATAATGATGTTGGGATTTACTTTAAAATACATTGGAAGGGAGGGGAGAGTGGGTGGGATTCTGGATGAAACAAGATGGTCTTGGGTTGATAATGGTGAAATTAGGTGATGAGAACACTGGGGGGTAATTATATTATTCTGCTTATTTTTGTATGTGAAATGAACAACATTTTCATTTGTGTAGAAAATGAGTTGGCTTGGTTTCTTTTGTTTTACTTACAGTCAGAGTGTATGTGTGCATGTACATGCGTGCACATTAAAATTTTTTCCTAATTAAAACACTAAAAGGGACCAGCAGTTAGTGTAATGGCTATGTCGTTGAACTCCCATGTAGTCGACCATGGTTTGAGTCTCGGACCCAGTGGCTTAAACTCATGCCAGGGGTGCATGTGTGTGCCCAAGATCTGAGAGGAGAATGGAGGAGAAGAGATTGCAGTGTGGCCATCCCCCCGGGGGGTGATTTCTCGCTTTCTGTCTCTCTGTCTCTCTCTGTCTTTCTGGTGAGTGCACGGGCCCTATAGCAAAATCTACTATGAAATAATAAAAACAAAAACAAAAACAAAAAAAAACACTAAAAGAAAAAAGAAGTCACAAAGACCTCATTCTCCATCAGAGGATTGCAGTTTTGGACTCCCTTTCCTATTCTTCCCTGCTCCTATTCTGACTTCCTCCCTAGGAACTGGGCTTCTCCAGGACAGTGGCTCCTACTTTTATTTCATTTATTCATGTACTCTTATTTTTCTCACTGGGTTCAGTGCAGCTGAGGAAGGAGGGGTGCACGTGCTCCATCTCAGAAGTCACAACTGTGTGGTAACCAAAGCATGGCCCCGAGGTCACGTTTACTCAGGGGCTGCCAGGAAATAAGAGGTGTGCCTATGGTCTACTTCTGCTTTGTGGGAAACACTCGTCAAGTTTGCTGTTTACCAGGGACACCAAAACACTTCTCATGCTATCCCCTCATCACGTGGAGACAGCAGATGCAACAGACAGAATCTTCAGATTAGAAAAAATGACCCATCAGAACTCTTATCCCTGTTGCAGAAATAAAATTACCCCTGCTCATGCCATGTCTTTGGATTAGTCAGTCACCTAACATTTACTAACTTCCTACCAGGTGGAGACGGTCGTGGTGGGCTCCCAGAGAGACAGACACAAAGGCAGGCCCACCTGTGGAGGCATGAGCAGCCCACACATGATGTTTCACTGGTGAGGACCACACGGGAGGCCTGGTCTGGGTCCTGGTCTGACCTGAATGCTGAGTGGGACGGACTGCACCTGCGGCCCTAGCTCACTACGAGTCTGAGGTAGGACTGTGAGCTTAGGCTGGTCTGGGTATCACAGGGAAACCCTGTCTGAAAAAGAGCCAGGAGTGGTGGTCTGTGCCCATAGTCCCTGCTGGAGGGCTGAGGCAGGAGGACTCACAGCTGACACAACTAGACCCTGTTGGAGAAAAAAAATAAACGAGTACGTGAATGAATGAAATAAAAGTAGGAACCACTGTCCTGGAGAAGCCCAGTCCCTAGGGAGGAAGTCAGAATAGGAGCAAGGAAGACCTGCACACACTGATAAAGTGACGTGAAAGTGAAGAGATGAAGGCAGGACAGGGCTGGGAGGAGGCAGATGGAAGGGTTGACCCGGCGCAGGATCAGTAGCTCCTCAAACAAGGCCCTGACCTATCAGCAGGTGCTCAGCACACATCTGCTGGGTAAACGTTAGACGAATGAACCAGCCGGGGAATCTTTCCTACTGAAATCTGTGCAGATTTGAAAGACAGGGAAGGACATGATCAGGAGAGGAGGTGCTGGTAGAACTGGGCTTCAGGGGGAGTAAGGGCCTACCCTAACCTCCAGCAGGGGTTCCCAGGTGGGGCACCCCAGGGGTGTCTGGAATTCAGGGGGGTGTTTCTGCCTGCTACATTCACAAAGGGATTACTACTAGCATTTAGTACCTGGGGCCAGGGATGCCCTTCAAAGATCAGGAAGGTCCCTGGTACAATGAGGAGCTGTCTCTTAAAAACACCAAGGGTTTCAGGGACCAACAGATGGCGTAATGGTTATGTCACTGGACTCCCATGTAGGTGATCATGGTTCAAGTCCTGTACCTGGTAACTTAACACTCACACTGGATGTGAGAGAATGGAGGAGAATGGAATATGGCATGGCCACCCACACTGGGGGGGGGGGATTTCTCACTTTCTGTCTCTCTGTCTTTCCAGCTAGTGCACACATCTTATAGCAAAAATCTCTTTCCAAAGAACAAAAAGACAACGGTTTCTGCAGAGAATCACTCCAGCAAAGTGGGAATGGTAAGCAGATCTAAGATATAGAACCTGAGCTGTGGGGCCTAACAAACGGGACTGAAAAGAAACCAATAGGAAGAGCTTAGATGATCTCTAAAAGGGACACAACATTGATTAAGGAAAAGCCATGACGTCTGCTAATCTGGGGTTGGGAGTCATCCATGCTGGGGTGGGGCTCGCCATTTGTCTGTGGACCCGGAGACTGGTTCACCAGCTGAGGTTGTTTCTAAACTACCCTTTGTTCTCTGAATGGGAAGGTGAAGGAGCCAGGTGGTCAATGCTCAGCTTCTGTGGACAATCAAATGAGGTACTGCCCCTTTCTTGTTTCTGGAGTACAGTGAATGAAAGCCCTGTGGCCTTGGCATCCCAGAGTCAGAATTACTGTGAGAGGGGAAGAAGCAACATCTACAGGTCCTGAAAGGGACATCTGGGGGGAGGGCGGCGAGTGGAGCAGCTGGAAAGAGAGAGAAGCCTGCGAAGCCCAGCCAGATCCTCAGAGGATGGGTACTTCCTTCCCTCTCCTCACTTCTTCCCCTGAGCCTCCTGCGGAGCCAGCCCAGGAGCTCCGCTCACAAATCACCCCAGCAGGTGACAGTGGCCATCATTGTTAGCCGGCTGGTCTCCTCAAGGGTCCTCTTCTCTCTCAGCATGACAGCTTTCGCTTTTGGCAGCAACACTTGAAAGGAACTGAACTCTGTACTCCTGACTCTGTTTGGCTGAATATGCGGGAAGTATGCCGAACTCCCCCAAAGAAAGGTGGAATGTATTATTAGGGTAGACTTAACATCGTCTCGGCGGGAGGCCTTGGAGCCAGACTCTCCCTGGAATAACAGAAATCAGAAAAGATGTGATGAAAAGTTCAATAGAAACCTCTAGCATGGCATCTGAGTCTCCTCCAGCCATGGAAAGAGACCAAGGCTGTCAATATTTAAAAGCTTATTGACTCTTTTCTCTCCTGCCTCCAAATATTTCCCGCTGACTTTCATGATAGGGAAACAGTGCTTGTGGATGAATAGCCGTAAGAAAATCATTTAAAAAGCAAAAGCAAAACAAACAAGCAAACAAACCGGAGCAGCTCCACTGTGTGACTACCGCAGGGGCACCTCGGAATTGGAACGCCCAGGCGGGGGCCCCGTTAACAACTCCACAGGACTGGTGTGGCAGAGTCTGCTCCCAGAAGCCTGGCAAGCAAGGCTGTTTCCCTTCACCCCTAGGATGTGGTGCTGGGCCCAAAAGGTCCTTCTGGGCTTAGAAACTGCGTTCCCCTGCCCTCTGAGTCACAAAGCACTGCCTTTCATTCCTCACCCTTCTAACTTGTCAACATGAAGTATGTTTTCACATGCTCCCTGTCCTGGTACATTGACGGGCTACAAACTAATGCTTTTTTTGGGTGAGGTTTTTGCTATAGGGTGCGTATGCCCGCCAAACAGACAGAGACAGAAAGACAGAAAGTGAGAAATCACCCCCAGGGGGGCTGGCCACGCTGTGATCCCTTATCCTCCATTCTCTCAGGATCTTGGGCATGCACGCATACATGCCCAGTGTGAGTTTAAGCCACTGGGTCCGGGACTTGAACCACGGTTGGCTACATGGGAGTCCAGTGACGTAGCCATTACACCAACTGCTGGTCCCCAAACTAAATTTAATGACTGATTTTAAAAAAAATATTTATTTATTATTGTTTTAATTCATCAGAGAGAGATGGGGGGGGGTCAGAAAGCAAGCTGCCACATCCGGGATTAGAGCCATGGTTGACCACATGGGAGTCTAGTGCCTTAACCGCCACACTACTCTTGGCTCTAATGCCTAATTTTGATTGTGCCATTTAATTTGTCATTATTCTTCATCATTAAGATCTTACATAAGATAACACAACATTCATCAGGAAAGAAGAGAATATGTTAAATGTTTTAAATAATTCCTAGAGGGACCAGCAGTTGGCGTAATGGCTATGTCGCTGGACTCCCATGTAGTTGACTGTGGTTCGAGTCCCAGACCAGTGGCTTAAACTTAACGCCTGGTGCGCGTGCACGCCCAAGATCCTCAGAGGAGAATGGAGGAGAAGGGATTTGTGGCGTGGCTATCTACCCTTGGAGGGGGGGTGATTTTCCACTTTCTGTCTCTCTCTGTCTTTCTGGCCAGTGCACATGCCCTATAGCAAAAACCTCTCAAAAAAAAAAAAAAAATTCCTGGGGAAAAAAAAAAAAAGAAGCTCATGGCCTTAGATTAAAATTGGATGTAATATACCAAAGCACAGACCACCGAAATTTCCTTACTGTCTCCTCTCCTAAAAAAACAAACAAAAAGGCAAAAAACAAACAAAAAAACCAACTCAACAAAATAACCTTTGGCATTTGCACGCTAATTTATTTTACTGTTGGAAAATAATAAAAAAATACACACTGGAATTAAATAGCAAAGAAAAAAATTACTTAGGTGGCTCATGATCGAAGCCTGAAAAACTGCTCATAGTAAACTAGATCGATTGCTCAATTTCACTCCTTCACGAGTTGTATGCCACAGCAACCGTATTTTTCTCTTCTTAAATCTCTCATCATCTCCTCTGCAACTTTCTTTTTATTCGGTTCTCAGCAAAATAGGTCGAGAGGGTTAAGAGAATGATCCATTGATCTCCCCTGAGTTCATTACTCATTCATGAATGACACTGAGGCTTCGGTCTTTGAGACAAGACAAGTTTCTGCCAGAAATAGTCATTTTTAGGTTCCCCACAAGAGATGACATCTTTTCTGTCTTTATTATAGTAAGCTGGTGCTCGGGAACATAATAGTAGCTATTCTGGTTTCAATGTATACTAAATGAATTACGAGTCACAATCTGTTATTGAAGAGATACCAAAGAGAAAATTAAATGCCATTATTGTAATTGGGTCGAACAGGGAAAAAGTTCATGGATATCGGAGTGCAGAGGAAAACAAAGGGAAGAGGCTGAAATCCAGAGACATCCCAGAATGGTTCAGTTCCTTACTTGAAAGAAACGGAACGAACAGCTAGACAGGTGTGTAATTCAGTCTGAAGCACCTACTATGTGTAGGCACTGGGTTCAGCCTGGGTGATGATCAAAACAGGCAAAGTCCTTGCCCTACTGTGCGCAGAGTCCGAAAATGGGGCAGATATGTGTACACACAAACAAAAGATCCATTCTAGGTTACCAGGGGCATGGCTGACGAGGACAGAGCAATAGAATAATGAAGGAGACCTCGCTGGGAGTAAGTGGTCGAGGAAGGCTTATCATGTAAGGAATAGCAAAACTGATATGTGACAGGGAAAAGAGTTACGGGATCAGAGAAATGAGGGTGGGCAGGAAGGGCTCTTGGCAGAGAAAACCATTTGGGAGCAAAGGCCAGGAATAGGCCTAGATCCTGCAAGAGGTCACTGCGGTACAGCTTCGTGAACAGTGAGGACGATGGCATGGGAAGATGTGACTAGTTCCAAGGGCTCAGGAGGTCAAGAGGATTGTGGGTATTACTGATAAGGATGTCATTGAAGGGTTTATGTTGAGGGAAGTTTGATGAAGCACACATGGGATCTGCTAGTACATTCTTTTTACAATTTTCTATGAATCTACAATTTTTTAAAAAAAGAACAGAGAGTGGGTCAGTTGGTAGCATGGTGATTCTGGTGCTGGACTCCCATATGGCTGACCACTGTTCTAGTCCCAGACCCAGTGGGTTGGAAATCACACTGGGCGTGTGTGTGTGTGTGTGTGTGTGTGTGTGTGTGTGCCCAAAATCCCAGGAGGAGAATGGAGAAGGAACTGAAGCATGACTATCCCCTCGGGGGGGGGGTGTGACTTCTCATTTTCCATTTCACTGTCTCTCTGTCTCTGATGCATAAGCCCTGTAGCAAAAACCTTTAAAAAAAAAAAAGCAAGGCCTGAGGCAATATGGCTTTTATTTTTCAGATATCACTAGGACTTCTGTGTGGTGAGTGGATCTGAGGAGGAGGAGACAAAGTTTGAGGCGGATGGAGTGATCTAGGCAGGAGAAGTACTTGGTGGCTATGGAGATGGAGAGTATTGATTACTCTTTGCAAAGTCTGCTTGGGGAAACTGGCAAGAAACTGGATGTGGCAGGGGCGAGGGAGGCAATGGGAACGAGACCTAGGTTTCTGGCTTGGGCACCTGCTATGGATTGAGCCCCATTGGTTGACATGGTGCTGCAGGAGCAGGGGACAAAGGGAGGGTTTAGCCTGGGGGGTGTGAAGTTCAACTTGTGTACACGATGTTCAAGTGGAGATGCTGAGCAGAGAGTTGGGTATGAGACAGAAGCCGTTCAATGCCAATTAAGTGAACATTTCAATAATAGTCATGAAAAGGATGGTTTGCGATTTCTGGCTCTACATTTTGCTATTATTGTAAGAGAAGATTTAGGATTCAGTTGATTGGAAGACATTTCATTTTTTTCATTTTTCAATGCTTTTTTTTTTTTCAGTCCAGTTTTTGCAATTAACAGTAATGGGCTTATTCAAATGACAAGAAAGGAGGTATCTCTAAATCAGTGTCTTTAATAATTTTGTTTCAAATATGCTAGATTGCTGTATTCATATCACCAGTTAATGTGAGCACAGCTAACCTGAGCTAATCTAGGCCCATTTGTGTTTTGCTGTTACCGAAGCACACTGTGAAATTTGGATACAATTCCATGTCTTTATGGACGTTCTGCCTGGTAAGTTAATTTTTTTCTTGCTGTGTTTGAGACTTGTATTTATTAGTTTACTTTACTGCGTAGTTTTCGTATATATCTATTAACACATTTTATGTTTCATTATCTTAACTTTTATGCCATTGTTTTTCTTTTCAGTCCTAGTTGAGGGTCTCTAACCATTTTATGTCTAGTGCTTCTAGTTAGTGGTTATTTATTTACTTATTTATAACACATTGGTAAGAGTTGCCAGCCAAAGGAAAACTCCTAGCTCCTTTCCACCGTCTTTGGTAGTCCTGAGTGTGCAGCTTCTGTGGATTTCCAGAGATGCTGTTCAGTGGGCTTCGACCTCATCCTGTTATCTACGGGGTCAACCAGAATCAGGGATGACAATGTAATTTATCACCCAAATAGAACATTTTTGAAAGAATGAAGGGAGATGCTCACTCTACAGGAGCCAGAGATGAGAGAAAACCTGGTTTGTCTGGGCACAGTAGGCTGCATGGCTGTGCTAATAAAGACTATTCTGTGCAATGATTACTTGCTGATTATAAAACTCATATTACATAAGATCACATGGGAAGGCAGAATGTTAGAGGCTGGGAACTTATCAGTAAGGAAGGCAAATAGGCCCAGCCACATTGGTATAATGCTCGACAATGCTGGATCCATGCTGAAGGTCAGGTTCAGTTCCCAGGTCAACGTGTGCACGTGGGAAGTGCACGTGTCCATGCTGCTGGAGGACTGGGAAGGTTTGCAGAGGAGTGGGGAGAGATCATGACATGAGGCCTTGTGGAGGGTACTTGCCTTTACCTCTCTGTCACATGAAATTAATAAATTAAAAAGAAGCAAGCAAGCAAACCGCTGAAAGGGGTCGGCAGAGGACAAATCCATCCAGTTCTCCATGTCTCTGCAAGTCAAGCCAAAGCTGGTGTGAATTTCTGGCTCCCTTTCCAACTGCTCCCTCCTCTAGTTAGATTCTGCCTGTGGCCTGAGATCTAGGGCATCCTTTTTAGTAAGTGTCCCTTGATTTTTCAAGCTTTCATTGATCTTCCTCTCCCTGCTCTCCTGGTCTGTAAGACTGCTCAGCCCTGAGTAGTTCTATTCATTTAGTCAACTGGCAGTTTGCCATTTCTTCCACGACAATTTCAGCTTGGGCTCCCCAAATTCCTTGCAAGGCAGAGATCCTGGCTCATCTTCCCTCCACTAGAAAAAGCTTGCTCACCACTGACCACACAGAGAGGATGCGAATAGGTAGTCTCTACCATATCCCACTACCTCCAATCTAAGAGGTGTGTTGAAATATAACCACCCCACGACTATATATTCTTTCTCTATTTCACTTTCTTTAAAAACCAGGACTCCCCTTTCTCCCGTTTCCTCTTTCCCACTGGCTGGATTGTTTAGCTTTGTGTCTATGAGAAATTTGATAAACACTGTAGCAAATATTTCTTGAACACCTATTATGTCCTGTGGACAATACTGATGGTCCATCAGACCGAAGGACATTTGCCTAAATAATACTGCCTCATGATTTGGGTCCTGTTAACAGCTGACTCATTTGAGGACCCTGTCTCGTGTCAGCTTGTCAGGGAAGGCCCTAATTTGGGAAGCCACATTTTCTGAGAGGCATACTTGCTTTTATTGAGCATTTCTAGGATTTTTTACTCCCTGGAGATACCTATGAGCAACCTGTGACATCTGCCTGTGGCCCTCGCTGCTCCATGGCCTGTGGCTCTCCTAATAAAAACGTACAGTCAGTCGCTGTGAGTCAGGGGAAACAGTGAAAGGTGTGGCCCAGGGACTGTCCCTGTCTGCTGTGAATGGCATCAAACTCCTCCCAGAGCAGACTCTACCCTAGAGCCAGGCCACACTGACCTCCAGAAAGGCAATGCCATGGGGCAGAGGGTCCAGTGGACTCCCAGAGGAGGGCTATGGGGCAGGGGGCTGTGTGGGGTGGACGGAGGTCTGTCTACAGTGGGAAGGTGAGGCAGGAAGACCCACGAGTGTGCTCAGTGAGGCTATTAGTGCTCACTGCAATGTGGGGTAGGGGGTAAGCTGGTGATACCCAGCCCCAGGCCAGGTCCCGGGAGCAACTCGTAGTTAAGAGATGTGGTGCTGCTGTTGCCCAGCACGGAGCTGCTTCTGCCAGGGCAGCTGAACACTGACCCCAGGAGAGGCTGGATACTGGCTTCTCGAAGACAGGAAGTGGGTACCAGTTACATTACTAAGCAACCTTCGGTACCTGATCCAACCAGTAGCACAGGGCTCACCAGTGCTCAGCAGATGTTACCAGATGCCCAAGCCGTAAGAAAGATGGCTTCATTCATTCCATTTGAATTTATTCCAAACATGTTTCATGTCAGAGGATGAGACCACCAAATAGATAAGAAGGCTTTCTTTTTGACATAGATTTTAAAGCTTATTCATGTTCTGTTAATACAACTATTAATATAAACTAAGCATTCCTTTGTATTTTTGTTTGTTGGCTAGTTTTGTTTTTGTTTTATAAGAAATGAACAAGACAGGGACAAGCCATTTCCGGGATCCCTCCCTTCTTGGGAGCTCTCTTTTTCCTCTCTCCTCTTTTAATAAATTCCCTGCTTTGCTCTACCTACTGTGTCTGCGACTCTAATTCTTCCCAAGTGTGGGACAAAAATGTGGGCCCAATCACCCTTGCACCCCTGCATTAAAAAAAAAAGAAACGAACAAGACAGTATTCTGTTTTTAGACATAATTCCTCAGTTGTCAATTACCCTTTTAGAGAAAAGGATGTGATAAATCTTTGCTGAACTATGAGTTATTATTTTGTTACAGATCAAAAGGGCACTCTCTAGGAGACTGCTTCCCTTATAACTGCTTAATGTTTTATCTTGTGTTTTTTGGCTTCTGTAAAGATACTAATCAAGGGACTATTTAATCATACCTAATCCCTACTGGACAAGCAGTATTGTTATGTTCTAAACTTAACTATTTTGTCCTCCTAAGGAGTATTTCGCAAAGTTCAATTCCTACTAATTATGGGTTTAGCTCTCTTGTTACCTAGTCTCAGGATCTGGGGGTTGTTTGGGGAGGGAGATGACAGTTACACAAATTGCAATATGTCACGTCTAGCTGAAAACCTTCAGATTTTTCTTTTCTTTTCTTTTTTCTTTTCTCCTTCTTTCCTTCCTTCCTTCCTTCCTTCCTTCCTTCCTTCCTTCCTTCCTTCCTTCCTTCCTTCTTTCTTTTTAATTGCTGGAGGATACATTTGCTTGCCAGAGAGAGAGAGAGACAGACTGATAGACCCCTGTGAAAGGGGGCATGGCCATATTATAATCCTTTCTACATCCTGTTGGGATTTTGGGCACACATGGTCATGTGTCTGGCATGTTTTTCAAGCCACTGAGGATAGGATTCCAACTGCAATTGGCCATGTGGGATCTGGCTCTCTTAACCACGAGACTCTGGGACTGGCCCAGCCTTCAGATTTCAAACTTCATCTTTATTGCATGTGTCAGATATACAATGGTGGGAGGGACAAGCTTGAATTCTGGCCCCTCTTCACTTATATTATGGTTAGGAAAGATGTTCTTAATTATACTTTGCAAACCAATTATATAAGAGAAAGTTTAGGGCTCAGCAGGTGGCATAGTGGTTAAAATGCTGGACTCCCACATGGTTGATTACGGTTCAAGACCCAGACCAGGAGGCTTGGAACTCATGTCAGCATATGTGTGTGTGTGTGCCCAAAATCTCAACAGGAGATAAGAGGAGGAGGGATCGTGATGTGGCCATCCCCCGGGGGGTGATTTCTTGCTTTCTATCTCTCTGGCAAGCACATAAGTTCTATAGCAAAAATATCTTTAAAAAAAAAAAAAAAAGGAAGAGAAAGTTGAACCAGTTCTGAGCATGCTTTTGGTGTTAGGATTTTCACCTCTCAAGTAAACATGGCCTTACAGTTTACATGTGAAAGTACTTTTACATATACTTCAGCCATACGTGTTATAATCACATCGCCCCCCTGAAAAGCCTTGGAGTCTTAAGAACAAAGTCTAGGTTGACAGAAGAGATACCTGGAGACATGTTTCTGAATCAGGTCTCCCCAGAGAGATAACCTAGCTAACCTGAACCCTTCACTTTTGTAGCAAGGAGACGATCAGGTCTGCTAGTTGACATTCCAGCAGCTGTTTGATGTGTTTTTAAAGAAGGTCTTTTTTCACTCAGCACAACCTACTGGCTGCTGATCTGTCAGGATAAAACTGGAAACTGCCAAGGGGCCTTGAATTACCACAACTGATTTTTCTCCATGTAGAAATAACAGGCTAAGACAGTCTCAGGAGGAAAGCTGTGCTTATGAGATAACCAGTTCTAGTCAAAGATTTGGAAAAACAAAAACAAAAATGAAACTTTTCAACTGCATATCTGGACCAAACACCTGAATAAATCCTTTACTATATACACCACCAGAGCCTGGGTATGAGTGATAGCATACACTCCCAGGAGCAACCATTCTTGAATGGCACTTCCCAAAGAGCTATTGAAGAAACAACCATTAAAGTCATGGGACAAAGGGCTAGTCCTCTGAGTTAAACAGGAATGTCCTCTGGAGGGAGAACTCCTCTTCCTTTGCCAACCACCAGTCTCACTGGCAGCTGGGTTGGAGAAGAACATGCCTATCAACCAGTGATGCACGGCCCCTCTCCTGCTCCTGAATGGACAGTCTGTATTGCCGGTACCGATATCCACCTCCAACAAAAACTTGGCCAAGTCTCAAAAATGTAGCTCCTCCTGTGAATTCTTCAGCTTCACAAAGATGACAGTTTCCCATTTTGTGTTAATAGTATGTTTGCCCAAATTTAATGGATTGTCTTTTCATTTTCATATAATTTTCTCATTTTCTATTATGGATCTCAGACCAGAATTAGACACATCTCATGACCTAGGCCGGTTAGATACAACTAAACCTACATAAGTCTCAGGTGGGTCCCTCTAGGAGGGCTGAGAAACTATTTCAGAACACAGGGTTGTGGGCCTTTGTATATCTGTCCTCAGTGACACTCAAATTGGCTGACCATCTTGATTTTGGAAATTACAGTAAAATAAACATTTAAAAAGTGATTATGTTTTCATGTATTTCCAGCTATCCTTTTATTTTTTCAAACATTTACAAAGAGTGGCATGATGTCATAAAAGAATTTTGCATTGGCTTCTAGATACTGTAAACTTTTATTTGAAAAAACACAATTACTGGGATCAGCATGTGGTGTAATGGTTACATTGCTGGACTCCCATGTAGTTGACTGTAGTTCGAATCTCAGATCTGGAGGCTTAAAACTCATGCCTGTTGGTGCATGTGTGTGCATGCCTAAAATCCTGAGAGGAGAATGGAGGAGAAGGGATTGCTGCATGGCCGTTCCCTGAGGGATGATTTCTTGCTTTCTATCTCTTTGTCTCTCTGGTGAGTGCATACACCCAGTAGCAAAAATCTCTCACAAAGAAAAAAATACACACACACAATTACTAAATGAAGCTCTAGGACTGTAAAGAAATGCACCAATCAACTAACCAACCAATCCTCCTGCCGAACTTGAGTTTCACTGACTGTGACTGAAAGTCTGAATATATGATAACTTCGCATATAGATGGGACCAAGATCTGAAAGGCAGTAGCTTTCAATTAAAGCTAGTGTTCTGTTTCCACATTAAAAAGAAAGCCATTCATTAGTATGACAAAATGGGTGTTTAGCTCACATTAATGTAAGACTAAAAAAAACACATAAACTTTTTTTCTATATTGTTATTATAGTTAATGTATATAATATTTATCTTGTTCTATAATCCTTCAGGGCAAGGCATTTCCTGGCATTGAAAATGTACTTAAAATTTCTGTGGCTGAATTATCATAACGAGTATTGCTAGTGTGTAATTTGTCAAGACCAACAAGCCAGCAGCATCTTACAAAGGGTTTGGTGCTTTGGTGCTTTGTAGGTATTCAAGGCTATTCTCAAATGACTCTTGGCAAAAACTGTCTAGCTCTTGTTTAACTGCAAATAACATCAACAACATAGTTCATTTTTAATGTAGGAGAAACTGGATTTTGGAGCCTTTCTCCCCAAATCTGGTCCTGATTACTGCTTCAACTCCTGTTTATATAATTCTACACAATTTTGGCAGGATTCAAGAGCACATACCAGGGTGTTGGCTGTTACGGATCTCCTGGGATGTAAATGTCATGCTGACTGGATGAACTCTGGCCACAAATCCCAGACAAGCACAATGACTCTATTTATTCAGACTTGGCTGCCTGAATGCAGATTGACTCTGTGGGTAATAAATTTTCACAGGCCCAGAACTTCAGCATCAACCCAGCTGATCTGGAGAAGAAAAATGCACCCAGGGAAGTGGAGTTGGGCTGCAAAACTCTCCTATGCTTTTATTCCATTTCTGCATATCATTCAGCTAATTCATTTGGTCACTGATTGACGTGCACTGTCAATGGCTTCAGAGGTTCTTTTTAAAAGCTCTACTTTCTGTTATGCAACTGTCATATTAAAAAGGAGCAAGGGAAAAAATGAAGAACTCCCATTCCAACTGGCAGTCTGCTTTTAATAGTGTACCCCAAATTGATGTGAGTCATCCAGTGACCTCCACAGCACAGCAGAGAATTGAGAAGAAAACGGTTCTTGTACCATGCTGCAAGAGTCCAAAGGAAACAAAAAGCAGTGAGAACTGCAATTGCATGCTTAGTGTGACCTTACCTACAATCTTGATATCTTGATGCAGTGGAGCCTTTAGATTCTTTCTGGGAGACATGATTATTACTCTATGCATTATAAATAAGAAAATAATTGGCTCTTTAATTTGCAGATTTATGTTAATGACCTAGATATCTATTAAATTAATTGTGTGCTCTCCAAATATTGATTGGGGATTAAAAGGTAACTTTTCTTCATTGGGTAAGAAGTAAATTATGCCAACGGGGAAATTTCCCTCTACAGATTATATCCAGTGATTGCTGCCTGTAAAATTAAAAGAGTCAGTTTAAGTGGATAAACCGTGTTTGTGCAAAGAGAAAAATGCAGTTATGTAATTAAAATGAAAGGACTGCCCAATGTGTGTGGATAATGTAATTACTGGAAGCTGCAGGCATGCTTGTAGTGGTTCAATTTGGATCCCTGTTTCCTTCCTTTCCCTGGGCTATGTATTTGTCATCTATGAAACACTGCCTGCACTGACACTATCTCAGCCACTCCTTGCTGGAAGTCCTAATCATGTGTCCCTTTCCTCATGTCTTAGCTATAATAATTACAACTACGTATTTGCTTGTGTCCAAACTCCCATGCTTTCTTGACTTGAAGGCAGAGCACATCTTTTTTTATTTTCTTTTGTTAGAGAGATTTTTGCTATAGGGTGCATGTGCTCGCCAGAAAGACAGAGAGAGACAGACAGAAAGTGAGAAATCACCTCCCAGGGAGGATGGTCATGCCACAATCCCTTCTCCTCCAGTCTCCTCTCGGGATTTTGGGCATGCATGCACATGCACCCAGTGTGCATTTTAAGTCACTGTGTCCAGAACTCAAACCGTGATCAACTAAGTGGGAGTCCAGTGATGTAACCATTATACCCTGCTGGGCCCCTGAACACATCTTTTAACCACTTGAAAAGTCATGCAACATATTCTTTCTTCCGAATCAATTAGAAGATTACTTTAGTACTTAGTGCTTTTAGAAATAGTTTTATTTTAAGTCTTCTAATTCTTTTATATACTTCCATGGAAAGATTGGCCTCTGGAGTTGTTAAAACCAAGAGTTGCAGAAAGGAGCTAAAGCAAATTGCTGCTCGTTCACATAGCCTTCACTTCTCCAGATAAACAAGAAAATCGATTCTCCAGTTTTTTGTGCTATTTCCAGTTTGAACCTCTTCAAGTATAAAAACTACAGGAGCAGGTATGAGACTACACTTCCATTTCTATTATATCTGCAAATTTTCTAGGAAAATCCTGTTATAACTCCAGTTCTTAAGGCTAGTCAAAATTTTGTTATCCTTGAAAGGGAAGGCTGTGGAGCAACTCATTCTCTTGGTTTTGCAGGCTTCTGTTTGAGATAACTTATGAAAACTTGTAACCTCGGTATGGCTTGATATAAACATGTTTAAAAAGTAGCTATAGATATTTCTGTGGGACTGTATAGATGTCTTTTTCTCTAATAGGTAGGTTATTTATATATTAATCTATAGCCAGCTTATATCTTGAGTTTAATATTGTCATGTCTGTCAATACCTGCGATGTTTAGGTAGGACTAATTTGAAAGATCATAGTTCTCTATTAAAGAGAACAGAGAAGTCATCTTTAATACTAGACAAGAGATAGCAGGAAATACTCTCAATTCAATACAGCCTGAAGCATTTACTGATGCATCCATTTGATAAATATTCAATACATCTGTGGTGCAAGACACAGCTTCTGTCTTCAGGAAACTTCTAGTTTAACTGGTACAGATAGATATCAGATTGTCCAAAAAGTCACGATGCATTTTTATAGAAAAACATAGAAAAATATGTGCCTGATTTTTCCGATGACCCAATATTTAAAAAAGTAAACATTTAGGGGCCCCCAGGTGGCATGGTGGTTACGGTGCTGGACTCCCACATCACTGACCATAGTTTGACTCCTGGACCCAGCAGCTTAGAAACCATGCCAGGCACATATGTGTGCATGCCCAAAATCCCAGGAGGAGAATGGAAGAGAAGGGATTGTGGGCCATCCCCACTGGGGGTGATTTCTCACTTCCCCTCTCTCTCTGTCTGTCTCCAGTGAGGAAATGTACCCTATGGCAAAAACCTTAAAAAAAAAATATTCATACATTACTAAAGTTATGATGAGATACAGTAGATTCACTCAGAATATACAGGGTAGAATGGCCATGCTATGGAGGTTATGGAGGCTATATTTTATCTAATGTGGGATAAAAATAACCCATTTAAGATTTTAGATTAAAGAGGAACCAGCAGTTGGCATAAAGTCTGTGTCACTGGACTCCCGTGTAGCTGACTGTAGTTCGAGTCCTGAACATGGTGGCTTAAACTGACGCCGGGCATGTGTGCTTGTATGCCCAAGATCCCAAGAGGAGAATGGAGGAGAAAGGATTGTGGTGTGACCATCCCCCTGAGGGGTGATTTCTCTCTTTCTGTCTCTCTGTCTCACTCTTGTCTTTCCAGGGAGCACATGCACCCTATAGCAAAAACCTCTCCTTTTTTTTTTTTTTTTTTTAGATTAAAGTATG